>NW_015555807.1:8707-17424 GCF_001515605.1 Sinocyclocheilus anshuiensis | reverse complement strand
AAGGAGTTGAGGTAAACGTCCTCACTGTCGGCTCACTTGTAAGTAGCCTATCGCTGGTAATTCTAGTGAATTCATTTTAGCGAATTGGTTCGTCTTTTCATATTGAAAAGTTCGATTCATTAGAGTGAATCGGTTCGTCTGAAACGACTCTCTCATTTGACGCTTTAAAAAGTCCAATTCATTCTATTGAATCGGTTTCTTATATGTAGCTTCGGAAAGTTCGATTCGTTCTAGTGAACCAGTTCGTCCTAAACAACCCTCTCTCACATACAGCTTTTTAAAGAAACAATTCAGTCCCATTTGACGTGTATCGTTGAAAACTGATTCATTCTGGTGAATTTGTAAATGAACATATTCTAAAAAGGTTTAGCGAGTCCCTACATGGCATTTCATATTATAAATGAGGAAGTAGGCTACTCTTTTTATTCTGCAAATATCTTTTCAACTGCTGTCATTACTTAGGAGTGTTTATTCATTCAAAAACCCACATAAAATTATGTATAACTTGATAGAGATTTTAGATAGATAATTATTATATAATTTGATAGAGACACCAATTAAAATCCACCCTATTTCACAAAGATCCACCCACATTGGCTACTTAGAGATTTCTGGCCTTGCCACTTGCCCTAAATGTATGCTCAATAGTGTAGTTTGGGAAGATTGACACTCTCCTCTTAAGCTTGCAAATATTTTAAAATAGAATATTTTTACTGCAAATCATTTATTAGTTTCAGTGGTATAAGTTATAATAGGAAAATGTTATTGTCTAACAAGCTACCATTATCCTAAACAAACCGATCTGTGATAATGCGAGACCACATAATTGGAAAAATAGAAGTTTTCTTGGTAAACTGCCAGTTTTCATGTTGCTAATCTGCTTATGTAACAGCCCTGCACCCAAATGTGACTAGATACAATTTGGACAGTTCAGCTGAGAATTATAGTGTTCTTTAGGTGAGGTCAGCTAAACCTTTCTGAAACAACCACACCGTGGTCTATATTTAATTATCAGTGCATCAGTTTATTTGTCATCACAGTACAAAAATAAATAAAAATAAGCAGGAACAAAATGCAAAAAGTTACAGCAACAGATTTGCGTCTTTTTTAAAAGAACAAAACTGTAACAGATCCGTAACCCCTCCCTCCCTCCCACCCGCCTGTCAAACTCTAGCCCGATACTATAGAGTCCTACCCTCTAATAAGCATGGCCATGCTCTGATCCTAGAAAATCAACTTACACACATCACATTCTTCTATACAAATACACTCGTTCGCGCTCGCACACTCATGCAATCCTTTTTTGTAACACTGTTTTCAGTTCTACAAAGAATTACGCAACAGATACAGAGAGAGTTTGACAGGAGTTTAGTCTTTTACTTATCGTTTTTTAAGTGTTTTTCTTTGTTTCAAAGGACTACTCTGTGATGCAAGTGAAAAAATGGCACATTGTTGTGGGCTGGGGGCAAATAATAGCAGGCAAGCGGTGAAGAAGGGCTCACCCACTTTAGCCCCCACAACCTCAAACCCCTGCGGTCTCCTCAGACAAATCGCTCACAGAAAAGTGCAAGTCCCATATCCAAACCTCCCCTGGCACGTTTTTGAGTAAATTATTGGCTTCCTCGACCTTTAGTCACTTAAAGCAATGCAGCAGGGCAAGCAGTCACATGGAATCCATCCATCCCACTTTCATATCATGAGAAGAACAGGCTTTTGCATGAATTAACAGAGACATAATAATGTTTGCTTATATGACTGTCACATTCTTTTCTTTTTTTTTTGACTACAAAGAAAGAGATACATAACTACTGAAAGAAAGCATGCACAATTTAGCACTGTTGAGATGTTTTAAAGTGGGCAAATAGATCATATAACACACATTTTCCCTTGATAACCCAGATCCAGTTTGATTGATGTCATCAATGTGGCTGTAAATGTAAGTTTGTAATATTGTCTGGTACTTGAAAACCATTCCTCTATGTAAATGTGATAGAAATCGCTGCTCATCTCCAGAAATAGACCACATCTCATCCAGTTTAATGCCTGGAGCTTGTTATCGTCTGTGTTGTCATGGGTTAATAACTCATGATTGCTTTTGCAGTGCTAATATGTAGAACATCCCAACAGTACTTCACAGAGAAATTGGTTTCAGGTATTTCATTTTGATTGAAACCGATCGTCTGTCACTATGATGAATTACCTTGGTGTCTCTCAGATCTGAAAATGGTCTTAAACTAAGCTCTTATAGACGTTATCGCCTTGAATAATTCATTCGAATGCAAATGTGCATTAACCGTAATCTTCATTCCCACCAAAAGGTAGCCATCGATCTAAATGCTGCACTGTTTTTTTTTTAACAACACGTTACTAAAATCTCTAAATGCAAGAGAGAAATGTGTGAAAATAATTAATAAATAACAATAAATTACGATTCTGATAGATACTTATTAATGACAATCCTACCGTTCCAAAGTTTGCCGGCCTTTGGTATGTTTTTAGACCTACATGATTTTCATCAAAGGTATGGCACTGTTTTTGATACATTTACAGGCTTTTCTGTACAGAGCCCCCTGTTGAAACTAGTCTGAGTGCAAAACAAAATGACAAAACAATGGCTCATTGAAGCAGGCATAGCAAGATAAACTATTTTAACTTTTGTTTTTTTTTCCATTTCATTCCCTAAACACATATGCAGTCGGCTTAAAAAAACTCAAAGTACATCATCCGGCTTGAGTGTGCATTCAGATGAATACAGTTGTTTTAAAAAATTACGTAAACCACAGGAGAGATCTGTTTAACTCTGTATCATGGATGAAAATAAAGTAGGTCTTTCTTACAAATGTGCTGACAACCTCTCCTTTCAATGCTGGCCTCAAAGTCATTTCCCTTTATTCTTTGTGTGTGGCTTGCGAACATAAACACGCTCAACCTGACGCTCAGACGCACCTCTTCCCTTTTTGCAATTGGCTGTAACAGAATTTGCAACATCAAGGTGTTTAGCATTCAGTGAGTGTCCGGTTTCATGGACACAGGAGAACAAGTGTCTGTTGATTATGAATCAGTCTCCATTTCTATTGAGAGTGGTGGCAAGGATCTTGGTGCAAAGTGTCCAGAAGTCAGCTTGACAACAGCTGGATTCCTGTCCACATTCAAAGTTGTGTTCTTTTTGTCTCATTGTGTCTTTTGAAGTCTTTTCTGTCAGTGCTTTTAAATATTCACTACTTAAGAGCATTTGGTCCACTCAAGTCTGGCATTTCTTTATATTCAGGTCCAAAATTGCCATTGCTAAAGGTAATGAAAGACCCACTGCTCCTTTTGAACAACATTAGCATCACCCATTGCTTCCTATAAAATTTATGAATGTGAATAATACACTGAAAGACATCTCATTATTTATTCCACCCATGTAGGAGCTACATAAATGGATAGTTCACCCAAAAACGAAAATGTTGTTATTTACTCACCCTCTAAAAGAAGAAGAGACAAAAGGAGATACTGTTTTCACTTTAAAAATAAAGGTTCTTTATTGGTAGCTATTCTTCCATGAAGAACCTTCAACATCCATAGAACCTTTCCATTCTCCAAAAAGTTATTTATAGTGGAAAAGAGGTCTTTAGATGTTTAAAATGTTCTTTAGACTAATAGAAATTGTTCTTTAAGAACTGAAATAACTAAAAATGGTTCTTTAATGGTATCGCTGCGAAGATCTGCTCTTGGAACCTTTATTTTTAAGAGTCTACAATGAGAGTCAATGGGGTCCAAAACAACCCTGTTGGACCCCATTGTTTCTGGACTAAGAAACACTGAGACATTTTTCTAAATGTCTTCTTCTGTATTCCAAAGGGCATACAGGGAGAATAGATTTCTCCGAATTTACATTTTTGGCTGAACTACCCCTGGAAAAAAATGCCAGACGAGAGTGACACCAAAGACATCTCCAGAGCCCCCTCACCGGTCCAGGCTGATGAGCAGACGACTCCTCTCCTCCTCCTTCTGGCTCTCGTTTTTGAGGTCTGCAAAGACCTGGGTGAAATAGTGAGGATCCGAGTTGATCTGCAGCATCTTGGCGCTCATCATGTTGATGATGGACAGGCAGCGGTCCCAGAATGTCTCTTTGGAGGTCTCCACCAGGAATGGCTTGAGAGGGTATGAGATTTCATTGCCCATGTAAGAGTAAGACAGGTAGAGGCAGGTCAGCAGCACAGCCTGCAGCTCGTGCTCCGTAGCCACTTCAGAGGAGACCATGTCGCGGCAGAGCATGTAGACGAAAACCACGTTGGCCGGAGTGATGAAGCCCTGGTCCTGCCAGCCCTGGAGCAGCAGAGAACGATCCACACTACGGAGCCACAGCACTGGGTCGGTGGGAGAAAGGTGCTTGAGTCGGTAGCACCTCCGGCAGAGGAACTCTCCCAAACAGCGCAGCAACTCACTGGTTGAGGCTTGGACGATCACCCTCTTGGGTGTCCCGGGAACAACGTTGGAGTTGGAAAGAGGCGCCTTCTTGACCGAGGAAGCTGTGTTGTTGGAGTTTTTGGAGTCTTGGTTTGATGGACTCGACTGGTCCTGTGTAAAGGAGGAGAGATTTGCACAAGACTGTGACTTCTTGAGGTTCTCATTGTTGAGGTGAGAAACATTGTTCTGGTAGCCGGTATTAGGCTGCACCTTCTTAGACCCCTTTTTCTTAGCTGAGACGGCTACTATTCGTTTCCATGGCAGAACATTGATGAGTGGGTGCCGCTTTAGGTTCTTGTCCTTGGCGTTCTTGCTGTTCTGAACCGCCGTGTAGTGGCCCACGGTGGCCGGGCCATCCTCAAACAGGGCGGCCTTCTGGTAGCTGGGTGAAAGTGATAGCACGGTTCCCATGATGCTGGGAGCAGGTTATCAGAATCTCAAGGTTAGGGGTCAGCTAAAGAAGGTGCCAAACTGGAGCCCCACTGCTTCCTGAGACTAGTTCAATCTGTATTAGACATCCAAATTTAGGTTGGTGCTCTATTTAAAGAAGAATGACAATGGGATAGATGAGAGCTGTGTCACTGTAAAGCCTGTAAAACAAAAAAGGCATGCATAAATACATATACTTTTTTTTTTTAATCAAATTGGTGCTTTCCTGACACATTTTAATATATACATTTTAATACAGTCCTTTTAATATAGCAATGATATGTGTGTATTTTGATTAGCATCACAGACTTTTCATACTGCAGAATGCACAGTGTATGCAGTACAATTGTGCAAAATATAGTCTCTTCAGAATAAAAGATTCATTGTAATATAATACTAGTAAATTTTATCTTCATGATATAGATCTAATTGTTGCCTTTTTATATTTCCTGTCTTTGTTATGTTTATCGATTTAGTCAATTTATCCATTTTTTTCATCAACACAAATAAAGGGTTATACCTGTAGTAGTGCCCTAACAACATAATACTGCATGCTTGCCTGGCAATTAGGCATTTTGTTTTCATTAAAACAATCTTAAATTATTAATGCTATATCCTAGATGATTTGACAATGGGTTTTCTCAGGTGTCAAATAATTATCTTAAGTCAAAAATGTCCATATATTATTGATATTTATGTAACCTGTTCTACACATGCAAACTTAAAATTGCTTTTTATATTTCTTGGTGGTTTAAATTTGACTATAGCACTCTACTGTTTTTTTATGTTGAAAACAGGCCTTATAAAGGTATTGCGTCGTAGATTTAAGTAAGAGGCATAGATTCTTTATTCCTTGACATGCACTCACAATAATAATCAAATCATTATTTTTAAACTGCACGGTTTCCTACAATATAAACAATTGATTTGTTGTGTAGATCTACCACACTTACAATATCATAATTTACAGCCCACATTTATAAAGAAATTACACAGCAAACTCAAACCTGCCAATGAACATAAATAAAGACATCGCCATGATTGCAGATTCCACTGTTTACTGCCCTCTTGTAAATACTGACTCCACTGTATCCTCGTAAATTTGCATTTAATAGTACATTTAATATTCTAATTAATCATTCTCATTCAATGCATGTTTGTAGATGATTTAACAAAACACAAAACAAACAAACAAAAAAACATCTGTTTTGCTACTATAATGTATTTGTACGTTGCTCAAATATGTCGGCCACTGTCCAAGGTTCTGAAAATGTGTGACCTCCCTGTGATGTTTACATGAGCACGAGAGATTACTGACACTCGTTTTCATCATCACGTCAACAAAATTAGAATATAGAAAGACAGATAAATTAACAAAATAAATGTTGACCAAGTCAGCTTACAATTCCCATAAGAATACAGTAATGTATTTAAAATACGACCAACAATCAAGCAAATATAACATCTATGAATACAGAAGCTTCGATGAAAAACAGCTCACTTACAGACATCTGCTCTCCTCCACGATGCTTTGGCAAAACAAGAGCCGCAGTAATGGCTGTCTGGGTTTATCCTTGATAAACTGCGTATCAAGGAGATGCAAAATCAGCCACCCCAAGAAAAAGATTGAATATTAAGATTGTCAGGAAGCCTAAATTCCAATGGAATAATAGGCTTTTAATCAAACAAAACAACCTTCACGTCTTGTCGGAGGTCTCTGTAGGTGCTCCAGTGGTCTGGGGATGCTGGATGTCTCCTTTGGTTGGTGATGCTGAGAACGGTGAAGCTGTGCTATTGGTCCACACCAGCAGATACGGGATTTAGGTTGATGTTGTGCTGTCAGAGCCGCGCTCGCGCACTGCCGTCAGAAAACCTGTGCTAGAGCGCCTCCCTGTGCTGTGTTCTTCATTTAGGGATGCTGCTTAGCCTACTGCCCCGCCTTCGCGCACTTGGCAATCACAACAAACTTTTAGACTTGGAGGTTATTTAGGTTAAAATAATTAAAAATAAACAGAATAAAGAGACAGCTATGTATTTATAATTATAGCTAGGGCCTACATTTGTCTAAAATATTTTATATCGTCCTCCAGGTAAATAAACATAATTTAATGTAATATTTATGTAAATGTAGCCTAATGTATATACATATTTACTACATAATTATTTAACTACTATTTAAGTATAACGGTCTCCTACATTATTGCTAAGGACTGAGACAAACGTTGTAAAAAATTGATACCCAGGTTTGTTGATAGTGTGGGGAGATTATCTGGCATTTTTTTTCTGGATTTGGTCACTATTTTTATATTTTTGCTTCACCATGTAGAAAAGTCACCATAGGAATTTTTTTATATAAAACATTTTTGTTAGGAACTTTTTTAAGAACTTCAAAAAACCTAATTCTTTAGGCTATATGAAATCTTGATACATTCCCATTTATGAAAATGTTAGTTTTGAATGTTCCCTGAACATTCTTTTTTAATATGACCTTTAAAGACAACATTAAGGGGAACGTTTCATTTTATTATTTTGCAAATATAATGCAATGTTGCTTTTCGAGACCACAGACGAACATAATTATTTCAAAATGTTTCAGATGTCTTTGTGTTTTACACTGCAAAAACAGATGTGTCAAAAACAACACACATGGTTGTGTTGACAGCATTCTGACACATGTTCTGTAGGATTTTAACACACAATGTGTAATTAAAAAAAAAAATGCCTTTGGACAGATTGACACAATAAATGTGTTATCTCCTGGGCCGTCACTTTGTGTTTATGGAAATAAATACAATACATATATTTCATATGGTAGCACATAAAAAGCTCTAAAATGACTAAAAACCATTAATAAAATAAATATACAATATATACATCTCAATTTATTAAACTTAAAATATTAACGGCTATTTTTTGTCGGCCAATCACGTCGTACCTCTTGCCTTTTTAAACTGCGGCGGATCCCGCTCTTTTCACTCTGGCTGGTCTGGTTTGAGGGGAATCACTATGCTGTCGGACTCAGATCTATCCGTAAGTTACAGCAGATACTCTTAAAAATGCATAGTGCTGCAAAAATCGACCATGGAAATAGTTAGCTACCAAACATTGTTAATTAGTTGGAAAGTGGGCGACGTGCACTCGTGAAAAGTGTAAGCGAGGCAGAGCTCATAACTGGAAAAAAAAAGAAGAGACGCTGAAACAAGAAAACATGACCAAACAAGTTGTCTAGCACACCAGATCATTTTATAAACACCTACAAGAGGATTATAAGTGAACAATTTAACGTGGAGCGTTTGCTTCGCTGCATCAGGTGCGTTCACAGTGCTTGTGCTGTTTGATGCGGGTGACACGGCGTGAATGTTGTTTCTTCTCTTCGCATTACTCTACGGTATGAGTAACACTGAGCCTTATTTTCAAGAATTTGCGGATGTTGACAGAAGTGAAGAATTTTGACCGATTTCAAGTCTTCACCTCAAGCACAGGAGCCCTAACGTTACACCAAACGAATGCTGGAGAGGTAATCCAGGTATTTTGTTTTTGTTCTCATCCCTCTGCTATATGTGATTATTATGTGCATAATAGCGTTTAAAAGGTAAAATTCACGGCCATCATGTCATGTAATGTAGCATGTTCCAGTGCCAAATGAACAGGGAGGCCTGCACTCTACTTCAAAGCAAAGCAGCAGTGTTACCTGAGGAACACAGGAAAACAGGATCATTTAAAGTCCAGGAGACTGTTTGTCAAAGTTTGTGTCAGTCACTTGGTGGAGAAGGGTGAATTGTAAGTATATAAATTCAAAAAAATATTCGACCACACTGAATTTTACTCAGTGGTGT
>NW_015555807.1:0-1604 GCF_001515605.1 Sinocyclocheilus anshuiensis | reverse complement strand
CACCACAGATTAGTTCTGTCTTCACTTTCTAAGACTGGGACATCTAATATTGAAACACCACATTCTCTTCCTTTTAAAACTGACATTCCTACTTACTGTGTTGCCTCTTTTGTGGCCCAAATGTATTCTTCATCAAATACAACTAGTGGATGTAACAAGAAGTATTACTTCACAATTAGCACACACTTACAATTTTACAATATTTACAACATTGATTGTCATTGAGAACAATTTCAAAATATGTGCCTGAATGTTTGTCTGAACTAAAATGTTTATATTTATATGTATCAAAAATTATCTGACTTTCTTATGAGATTAAGTTGATCTTATTTTATGAGAAATGTTATCCTCTGGTCTTGTTTCTGTTAACCGTAAGTGTAATTGATGTTGGCAACACTTTTTAATGAATACTGTGGTTAATAGCTAGTGCATTACAAATGCTTTTGTATTATGAAGAAAAATGACAAACATACTATAGATTTATAAAATTAACTGTCATTGACCAATTTAAAATGTTTATTTGTTGTCTGATTTGGAAAGTTTTATCTTGTATCTGACATTTTATGTTACAAGTTAATCTTATGTTATGAGAAATGTTATCTGCTAGTCTTGACTGTATGATTTTCAATCATCCAAGGTGTAGTTGATGTTGGTAACACTTTTTAATGTATACTGTATTGTAGCTAATAGTTGTAGTGCATTACAAGGCATTTGTATCATCTAAATTAAATTTATGAAATTGAGATTTAGAACATTTTGTTGTGCCTCTGTGCATGCATTGTTCTCTACCCTGACAACATTTTTGACAAATTAAATTGCTAACATTTTTACATCTGTCTGTTTTATTTCAATTTTGTAGAATTACAAATTGATGGCAATGCTTATTTTTGTCATATTAACACATTAATTAGCAGTTTCTGATCATTTTCAGTTACACATAATGTGTTTTAAATGACACGTTGTGTGCTAAATTACATTACACAGTAGATGTGTGATCCATCTTAACACACAAATTGTTAAATTTGACACGTGTTGTCCCTGAGCGCACTCACCACGTGTTAAAATTCTGCACGTGTCATTTTTAACACATCTCTTTTTGCAGTGTATAATGTCCTTATACATGTAGGCCTGTTTAAAAAGACCATGGCAACTTTGAGTGAACGTTCTAGTGTTAGCTACTGGAAGAATGTTTGTTCATAACTTTGAGAGAACTTTGCCAGAACGTTAGCCAAATTACTTAATCGTTCCTTGTTAGCAGGGTATGTGTATTCATTCAGCAGAAGCACACAGATTTCACCCATAAACAGGCAGGATGGTCAATGGCATAAGGATAACCATACACTAGGATACCTTATTTATAGCAGCATTTATTTCAGCATCGGGGTCTTTGTCACCATCTGCTGACCATTAAAATAAATAAATAAATAATAACAAAAATAAAAAATAAGACTAGAAATTGTCTGAGCAGCATGGTAACCTACGAAATTAAGTAGTCTTAATAAAGTAATAGTAATAATAACAGAATTTTGAATAATATTGCGATATTTGAGATATAAATGTTTTAGTACACTGCAAAAAGAGATGTGTTAAAAATGACACGTTGT
>NW_015555806.1:106462-112796 GCF_001515605.1 Sinocyclocheilus anshuiensis | reverse complement strand
AAGGGCTGACAGCACGAGATCCTCTGTAGACTCGAGCGGTGCGATGTTGCCGGATCTCTCTGTCCTTTTCTTCGGAACCGGTGGGTTAGTGGAATGGGAGCAGTGCCTACGTTTGGCAGTGGCTTTCCTGGGACCAGATGGAGTTGGAGTCGAAGGAGTCACGGGCATTTCTGAGTTGGTTTCCAGGAAGAATTGAAAGAGTTCTTCGTGGTTGATTCCTAGAGGTGCCTGGATTTTATGACTGTACAGCGTCGTGATGATTTTTTCAGCAGGCCAGTCTGCTATAAGCGGAGGAGGTGATTTATTGGCCAGTCGCGAACTTCTGCGCACAGTTGGAGCATTGTCCGGATCAAAGTTTTCGCTGGCGTTTTCCAGGAAAAGCTGGACCTGTTCGTCATCTGAGTCCGGATCGGACATGGTGAGTAATGATATAAATATCACTTGTGCTAAGAGTAGCAGTTTTCTCATTACTGGTGTTAAATTAGCATGCAGCCATAAGTTCAGCAGTGAGAGTTAATTGCAGCAGTGATGCGATGGAAGAGACGCTGAAGAATGGGAATTTAAATAGACCGCTAGTGATAGGTGTCAAGACTGGATTGGTACACGTCAGGAACAGCTGACTGTCGGCTGATGCGAGCTTGACTGACGTGGCCTGCCTGAACTAACGCTATGCTGAATATTTATGATACATTTCAGATTTATGATAAA
This sequence comes from Sinocyclocheilus anshuiensis, assembly GCF_001515605.1. NCBI lineage: Eukaryota > Metazoa > Chordata > Actinopteri > Cypriniformes > Cyprinidae > Sinocyclocheilus > Sinocyclocheilus anshuiensis. The sequence continues at coordinate 112,088 of NW_015555806.1, read as the reverse complement.
GTTACTGTACTTACTATGACCATGCTGACAATATGTTGTGACTAAAAAAATAGAATATAATAGTTCATATTACTGATGTCAAATGATTAATCGCATCCCAAATAAGTTTTTGTTTACATAATATATGTGTGTCTACTGTGTATATTTATTATTTTATATAAATAGACACACATGCATGTATATATTCCAGAAAAAATGTTGTTTGTACATTAAATATATTTATATACATAATATACATAATCGCGATTAATCGTTTGACAGCACTAGTTGACATGAACTATCATTGTCAATGTCAACCTTTGATAATGTTAGTTGATACAAATACATTTGTTCATTGTTTATGTTAGTTCACCGTGCACATATTTATATATATATTAACATTAAATGACGAAACAATTTACAGTATACTTGTTACACATTAAATGTACAGTAGTAATGAGTAAATTATGCATAATTATAAGCAACTAATCTGATACAAAAGCATACTTTAACTGTAAGTATATATTGTTAATATTACTCATTACTTATTTGACTTATTCTACTGTATCAAGGACACCTTAAAATAAAGTGCAACCATGAATACTGTAGAAGTACTAATCATTGTTAGTTCATGTTAATCATTAATTAATGTTAACAAATTGAAACTTTATTTCTACCAACATCTTTAAGTTGTCTGTTCTTTATTCAAGATTCAAAGCGTTTATTGTCATGTGCACAGTGGGGAAAACAAGTTTCCCTGTACAGTGAAATTCTTTCTTTGCTGTCCACAGTGAATGCCAAGACAAGTGCAAAAACGATGTAAAAAACACACACACACACACACACACACACACAAACATAATAAAAAATAAAACTATGTTGCAGAAGTAGACATATAAACTGTTAATATAGAAATATAAACTATGTACATATGTATATGCAAGTGTATGTGCAATATTGACTTATGTGCAAAACAATAGTACAGTGACATGCAAATTGAATGCAACTATATGATAATAATAGCAGCAGTAAATGTCATATTCTGAATCAAGAATGCATGGTGTCTGAATTATGTGTGGAGAATGAATCTAGATTATTTATAGCTAAGCAGCATCTAATAGTTGCACTGACAAGCAGAATACTGTGATATACGTGTTCCACTTCTGATTGTTTTGGTCATCACTCATTGTGTTGCTCGTTTGTCTCCTGGAGAATAGGGTCCAGAAAAATGTGAGTGTGATTTATCAAAATAAGTTTCATTGAGGGTGATGAAGTCCAGTTAAACAGGTAAACGTTGTGGTTTTTGGAAATGTTGCAGTACAGTTTGCAGTGTTAGTACGGTAAACTGTACTGTAGAATTGACAAAATTGTGAAAAGGCTTCCTGTTCTTTTTATTATTCACACTTATTCTCTGATATTTTAACATTTTCTAATTCTCTGTAAATTTCCTGTTTAGTCAAAGTGTACTTGCACTTTGTAGAGTATTTCACTAATAGAAATCCACAAATTAAATGCCTAGTTCAGTCATGAAACTCTAACGTGCCGCTGATTGGTCGCCACGCAGCCGGTACACCAACCAATCAGCTTTTCTTTTCAATCTAGACTCTCCTATATATATTCCAGTCTGACCAGGTAGTGTAAGACTATGCGTTTGTTAAATTGCAGACTATGTTCCTAGCAGTCATAGTTACGTTGTCCCTGTTCCTGAACTGCTATATCTCGAGAGACATGTCTCACCTCGACCTCGAAGATCTTCTGTCCCTGGATGAACCTGCCGCTGATCCATTGTCGGAAACAGAAGCTCCCGGCAATCCTCCTGACGGAGAACATTTCAGAGCACCAGCCCGGCGGAGCACTAGACTGGCTCAGCGTCAATTTAATATCTCCGAATGGCCTGTTCCAAGGATTCTGGAATATTTGTTTGAGCACAACATCTCTCCTCCAATGGGTTCATCTCACGATGAACTATTTACCTTCCTCATCTCTTCCTGTGACAGAGCTTCATCTCCTCCCCCATCGCTTAAGTCGGCCCCGATGAAAGCTAAAAGTAAAAGGAAACACCTCGCTCCAGCATCCTCTTCTCCAACTAAAAGACCCCGCATCGACCATGAAGATTCTACGGTCTCTCCAGATCCCGTGCTTTTAGCCCTTATTGAAATCAAAGAATCCATAAATAAACTGGATAATCGGGTTTCAATGCTTGAGAAGCCTAATCGCACTTCCAACATTTAAGCCTCAGCCACACCTCTTCTCCAAGACACCTCCGCTGGTTTCTCCCAGGACTTCCTGCCACATACCCTTGCCTCAGGTGTACCTGCTACATCTTCGGGAGCTCCTTTTATCCCGCTCTGTGGTGATGTCTCGGTCGTTCTCAAAGAATGTGACCCAAGACTTTCTAAAAAGTTGTTTCTAGCGTAGTTTAATGTGGCTTTCGGCGTGTACAGAGACACTCTATGAGAGGTTTTTCCTAAGCGGAGGATTGAACTCGATACCTATTCAGCCTCCCTCGATTTCTAGGCATAATTTTAGACAGTAAATCCATGCAAGCGCCTCTCCCGTCTCAAAAACTGGATCGCATTAGACAAATCATGCCTGACGATCCCCTATTCCTAACCGCTGACGGCCATCCTATGACGAGATGCTGGTTCGTCAAAAGCTTAAACTGCTTTGCCAACTCTGCGGTCTCAACCCTGAAGTCTACACGCCTCACTCCTTCAGGATCGGAGCAGCTACTACTGCAGCTCAGAAAGTGCCTTCTGCTACTCTGAAGGAATTGGGACGGTGGACCTCATCAGCCTACGAACGATATATTAGACCTAACGCAAAAGACATTCTAAATGCCCAAAAACTGATGAGCTCTTGAATCTCTTATCTTATTCTATTTCAGGTGTTGTGTTCGACTGAGGAGGGTATTGCATTGGTATCGACTGTATTGTCAGTATCAACAAATATAGTGGTTTCATAACAATTGCGGCGAAACTCGTGGTCTATTTGTGCTTCACGTCTGTTCTAGGTTAAGCCGGTCGGCAGGGTAGCCAAGGCTCACATTTCAAGTCTTTTAGAGTAAGCCGGTCAGCACGGTAGCCAAGGCACACATTCTAGTAGGTCACTAGATTAAGCCATAGGGCATGGTAGCCCGGCACACATAATTATGGTCATTAGAGTAAGCCGGTCGGCAAGGTAGCCAAGGCACACATTTCTCTTTAGCCCACTAAGATAAGCCGGTCGGCATGGTAGCTGAGGCACACATAGCCAGTACACTCGGGTTCCATAGTTCTACGGAGCAGCAATGAAACCATACACGTTTTGACGGCAGATCCGCAATCAAGGTCTAAGGACTGCGTTTCAGTCGCAGCCTATCTGCTATGTTGGGGGAGTCTTATGCTGCCAGGTAGCAGCTAAGTTCATTCTCTCTGTTTATTGTGGTTAGCAGAGCAATGTGTTCTGCCTGCCGTCGCAGCAGCAGCAGCGTAGCAGATCTAGTCCGCCAAAACCAAACTATAATATGTACATTCATATTCTAATAAATATTTTGTTTATCTCCGAGAGTTGTCATGACTGAACTCTAATGCATTATAACAGACTAATGCTAAAATTGAAAATAGGAAAAGTGCTGACAATTATGTAGCATCTCAGATACTCGAGTACTAGATGTACACACAGACAAAAGTAGACATAAAATAGAGACAAAAAATAGAAGTGTTTAGCAGTGAATAAGGATGCTGCTGATAAAATATTCATTCAATTTTAATGCAAAAACTGAGCATTTGAATTTAATGTGCGGCAAACATTGATTAGGACAGATTATACTTAAAACATAGAAGCTTGTCCTATATGTAGGCTTGCAGTGATGTTGTAGCAAGTCCTAACATCTCAGGTCTTAGGCAAGGAAACACCCTGAATGGATGGCCATTCCAGCTGAGCATACAAGATGAACAGAATATTACACTCTCCACTGAGCAGCACTCCAGGTCTTCTTTCTTTCCTTAGCCCAGGTAAGATGCCTTTGTCTGTGGTTCAGGAATGGCTTGGTACTAGAAACGTGATAGTTGTAGCTCTTTCCTGAAGACGTCATGGGTGCATGGTGGATGTTGATGCACTGACAACAGCTTCAGTCCACTCCTTGTGAAGCTCTCTCAATTTCTTTCCCTTCCAGTCAACTTTCCATTAATATGCTTTGATACTACACTCTGCAAACAGCCATAACTGAGACAGCCAAAAAGCATTAGGAACACCCTGCATAAGGCTTCAGAACACCATGCAATGTCATCAAACATCAAGCAATGCCGACACCTGAAACACACATATTAGAGGAGTTTCATGTCTGATGACATGATATAGTTTAGTAAATAAATATAAATATGTTATAATGTAAATTATATAAATATAATGTGCATGTGTATATTATACATTAATGTCTATTTTATATAAATATAAATGTATTATGAATTTAATTAATGCATTATCAACTGCTAATTGCAAGGTATTGTCAATGTGAGACACTCACCAATTTAGAGGTGAATTACCAAATATGTCTTGGACCTCAGTTACTACATCCTCAACCCTTCCAAACCATGGGATCAGTTTCATGCTCTTGATTACACTGGGTGCCATTTTGCATATTGGTAAGTAAAGACACTGCATTAATTCAACATTATATTTGTGAAAGACATCTTTCACAGCTGATGAAATGTATTTAGCTGCATGTCATTGAGTTAGCTCCCTTATAGCCCAAGTGCACCACAAATCTTTTCTCAGTCAGTGTACTGGTCTGGACATTCATGGCAAAAGGAAAAGAGCCACACACTGGCTGTTTGCAGTCATTTTTTTACCAGAATGGAACGAGTATAGCTTAAAACTAAATAAAAAATATATAAAAATAATAAAAACTAATTTCCCTTAAGTAGTAACAATTAAATATGTAAGTAAAATGATGCACTTTCTATAGGGTAATTTTGTATTTAGATCTTATGTTATTTATGTGTTATGTGAAACAAACAAAATATAGTAATATATCATGTATTTGGACCAAATTGTCATCTGGTGAAAAATGAATGAGTTAAACCTGTATCCTGTTTTCTGAGTAACATTGAGAATATCACTATATATTGTTGCAAAACCGCCGTCACGACCAGTCTGACGGGGCTCGTGCTTATAACGGTAGCTTTGTGGAGTAGACTCATTTGGACCAATATAATCATTTGGTTTTAGCCAGGTTTCAGTCAAGTACGATAGGGGATATATTCACACGTTATAGAAACAAAAATGATGGTGTATAAAATTGATTTTAAGAAAAAAAATTAGACGACAAAGAATTAACTTGACGGAGCTCAAACTCAAAACACACGGCAGCAACAAACAGATGGCTCAACAGATGGCTGAAGTGGTCTATGTATTCATCCACTGTGCAGGAATTGTAGATTTTACGCTTAGAAAATACACATTTGGACAATTGTTTAGACTAGTGTTTCTCAACGGGGGCGTTCGGAGAGCAATATTTTTGAAAGGGGGGCGTTGAGGTAAAATTGTAACCATGCAGCCTTCAGCTACAGTATCACATCAGATAGTTTTCTATAGATCCCCTGAGGAACAATTCCACTCATTCTCTACTATAGGAGAGGAAGAGTTGTATAAACTTGTTAAATCA
>NW_015555806.1:104436-105967 GCF_001515605.1 Sinocyclocheilus anshuiensis | reverse complement strand
TCTTAGAGAGAAATGGTATCTGTGAGGATTTCCAGTCAGGATTTAGACCGTATCATAATACTGAGACTGCTCTCATTAGAGTTACAAATGACCTACTCGTATCATCTGATCGTGGTTGTATCTCTCTATTAGTGCTACTGGATCTTAGCGCTGCGTTCGACACTATTTACCACAAAATTCTTTTGAAAAGACTAGAAAACTTTGTTGGCATTAATGGAAGTGCATTAGCATGGTTCAAATCATATTTATCTGACCGCCATCAATTTGTAGCAGTGAATGAAGAGGTATCATATGATCACAAGTGCAGTATGGAGTAACTCAAGTTACTTTTCACGCTTTACATGTTACCCTTGGGAGATATCATCAGGACAGGAAACACGGTGTTAGCTTTCACTGTTATGCTGATGATACTCAGCTCTATATTTCTTCGCGGCCCGGCGAAACATAGCAATTTGAAAAACTAATGAAATGCATATTCGATATAAAAAACTGGATGACGAGTAATTTCTTAATGCTAATTTCTGAAAAAACAGAGGTGTTAATTATAGGACCTAAAACTCGGCACGTATCCAGATGGTCCAAAATGCAGCAGCTAGAGTTCTTACTAGAACCAGGAAGTATGACCATATTAGCCCGGTTCTGTCAAAACTGCACTGGCTCCCTATTAAACATTGTATAGATTTTAAAATCTTGCTTGTTACTTATAAAGCCCTGAATGGTTTAGCACCTCAGTATTAGAATGAGCTCTTATTGTCTTATAGTCTTATAGTCTATAATCTTATAGTCCTCCATGTCCGCTGCGTTCTCAAAATTATAGCTGGCACACCACACTGACAAAAAAGCAAGATTTGAAATTTAATGGACTAACGAAGATATGAATCAGGACAGCACTAAAATAGTTTTGAAAATGAGGAGCATATGTTTCCCATCTTATTACTTCATTTTCTTTTAAGCATTTGTAAGCAAACTTTGAAATATTCTCACAAAATCATGAAATACAGTAAAGGGGGTTTATATTTCTTCCATTTGCATGTATAAATGTGGTATTTACAGACCAAAATGACCATGTCCACTATGTCAGAAAAACAAGGAAATTCAATATATTCTCAAAAACAGGGTATTTTCTAAAAACTAAGAGATAAATATTAGCGTATTATTTTTCACTGAAAGCTGATAAATGATAAATCGCAGGACAGTGTTGACAATTTTCTGCACTCCTGAATGTTTCTAAGTGCACGCAATCTGTACGTTATGTGCGAGCTTGTGTTGTGTGCGTGCATGCAGTGTAGCGGCACATTAGTTTAGAGTGGAGATTAGCTACCTGTACAATAAACTGTTTAAAATGTGAATTCACCCAGTCAGTTTTGATTGTCCACATGCTACAAACAAACATGCTTGAGATATAACCTCCCACACTCATGCATCGCTATTATTATAACCTTCAACTTATTTGTGGTTTGAGTGATCCACATATCTGTCTAGCTAGCTAATGATGTTTAATGTGTGAATTCTTGATCAAATGCAGTTATAT
>NW_015555806.1:100795-104342 GCF_001515605.1 Sinocyclocheilus anshuiensis | reverse complement strand
GAGATGACCTCTACAGCCCTGAATGTCAGCGGAGATCAGGACAACTAGATGAGCTCCAGAGACAGATCCCCAGGAAAGACCTTGTCACCTAGACAGCCACCGGGACAACAGTCTACGACGCTCCGACTTTCAAAAAAATCCACTCCTCGCTCCAGTCAAAAAACACGCCGCTCCGCCACTCCGCTCACTCTGCCAGGAACGGAAGAACAAACTAAAATCTCTTCTGTAAAAATGCCCCTGTGGAGATTCTAAGCAGGAATTTTTATCAAGTCTTTTTAAATTTGGGGCAACAACGTCACCAAATATTTAGCAATGAAAATCACCAACATGCTTAAAAACTTATTTTCAAATAATCTATTTTAAAATGTATTTCACTGTCATTTCATTTTTTTCATCAATTTAATGGATCCTTGAATTAAAGTAATTTCTTTAAAAAAAGCAATGGCCCCATACATTTTAATGCTACTGTAAATATAATACCAGTCCTCATTATAAACACAAAATAATAATCAACTTCAATAGCCTCTGAAGACTATTTAGAAGAATTTTTATTTGATGGGGGGCGTGAACAATGGGTAGGGGGACGCTGGCCCAAAAAAGGTTGAGAACCACTGGTTTAGACGTTATCCAACTATTATTTGTCAATAGTACATATTTATTGAGTAAACCATTTGCATTTGCAAAACATCTGCGTTAAGGTTTTTCCCATTCATTTCTTATGCTCTGTCAAGCCAACATGTGACTTTTTTATGACCACTTAGACTGGTGAAACTTATAGGCCTGTATTCTTGGGCTTTTTCACTTTGATTGTGTACAGGGTCTCTTCTTGCTGGTTGTCTCAGCATACTCAGCATACTGGATGTTTATTATGAATGTGCCTCTGCAGGTTCCTGCCATGATTCCCAGTTACAACCTTCAATTTTGCAGACAGACTTGTTTGATGACTTGTCATTAGGGATATAACTAATGGATAGGATTTTCTTGGTTTTATCATTGACAATGGTAAGTTTACCATAGGCCCAACAAGTTTCTTTACATTCTAAGAATTAACTGGTTCACATTAACAACATAAGCCCAGCAATAAAGATATCTTTACTTCATGTCGCTGAAAATCTAATTTGTATAATTCTAATACTTTTGTATTATGAAACATGTTTAGATGGAGCACTAACCTATGACAAAATTATAGAAGTTAATACAATAGATGTAGCGGGTACTACATTGCATGTAAATAAGCTGAGTGTGTAAAAGCTTGGCACATTGGATACTAATGAAAAACACAAAAGAGGACAGAATATCTGTCAGGTTTAGTCTACTGTCTACAAGTGAGGCATGTATGTGGAAAAAAGATCTAGTACTATTGCTGAATAAAGCAGATTGGATGAACATGAAAAGCTAGAGATGATCTCAGAATGTCAGGTCTTATTGACAGAAGGTAACAGAGGCAGTGTAGACACTGAGAACAGGTCAGGGAGCTTCTTCCATTATGTTGTTTTGCTTAATGTAAACCAATAAACCTGGCTAACCTTGCATCTCCAGTCAATGCTTATTTAGAATGCCATTGATTAACAGTTCTGATTATTGATTAAGTTGTGCAGGTTGAGGAATCCCAATGGCTCTTGATAGTTAGGAATGGTCTGCCGGAAATGGGCCCAGACCCAAGATAAGGCAAACAAAAGCACGAATTTACTATTCTGAAGAAATGTGGAGCTAAAATAGTTTCAAAATTGTTTTATTTACAAAATAAGTCACAAATTTATTACCTAGTTCATATTAACAAAATACCAACACCACCAACAAATTATCATTGACGAAAGAAAACAATTCATAAATAAGTTTTTATGTTTGCATGTTTATAAATATTTCTGTGTATGAATTGATTGTTGAATCTTCATTCAAATCATTGTATGTGTGTGAATCACTATGAATTTGTTTGGGCATATTTTGAGACTTTCTTGCTAGGCACCAATTTACAAATTCGTTTTTTTTTTTTTAAAACAATCATTCTTCTCAGCAGGCACACGACATCATAAGATGCTGATATTTGGTTAAATTTCGGTTGCGACATCAGGTGACCAAAATTCAATGTCAATTCAACGTCTAATGTCAATGTTAATTTGATGTCCAATACCAATATCAGCTGACGTTGATATTTGCTGTTTTTAGGTTGCTTAACCAAAATCCAATGTTAAGTCAACGTCAAATTGGCATCAAATACGGACATCGACCTGATTTTCATTCTCAACCAAAATGCAACATCTGTCTGACATCATGTCCAACGTCAACCTGACGTTATGTTGACATCCTGTGCCTGCTGGGTTTTTAGCCAATCAAATGGTTTTAACCCAGCCAATCTTTAAAATCAAGGATTCTCTTAAATAGAACAGTCAGTTTCTATAGATACCATAGAAATGAGTGAGAAATGCTGTAAACTGAACCCTGCTTGCTGCAAAATTGTCTGTGAATTGTCTTATAAAATAACGTAATACGCAATCAGTGGGTTCATAAGAGGTTCAGAGAAGACCATGCAACACATTAAAAAGACAGACTCACTTCGACAAGTTTCCAATTCAGTATAATATTAAAAACAATAAAATTGCACAGAGAAACAATAGAATTTAAATAAAATAATTTAAATAAAATAAAACCCTCTTTTAAATGAATGTCGGTGTGAATATTTATCAGTGTATGTGTATTGTATACAAGCTAACCAGTTTGGCAGATGTATTACCAAATTTATATTCACAAAATATGATTTGTAAATAAATAAATAAGTAAATAAAGTCTGCTGATGTCTGGTTAGATCCATAGACACACATATAACAACAGAAGGAAACACACAGTATCCTAATGTCATTACAAAACTATTCATCTTTGGGACGTAACATAAGTAACAGTCCTACCATATGGTTACCAACGCACAGAATGTTTCTGGTCCCCATTGACTCCAATAGTGTTTTTTTTTTTTTTTTTTGGTTACCAGTATTGTTCCAAATATATTCTTTTGCGTTCAACAGCAGAGGGAAACTCATACAGGTTTAGAACAACAACAGAATTTTCATTTTTGGGTGAACTATTCCTCTAAAGCAGCCTAATATAGCTGCTGTTGCCATTTGTGTCAATAATGTAAATCAAACATCAGAAAGAAAATCACTCACTGTCCTTGACTGAATCACTTTTGTAAATTAAGTAAGAATTAATGTATATTGAATTTATACAGTGAAGACTATTCAGTCTATTTGTACATTTACTTTATACAATATAATATTTCTTATTCATTTATTTTTTAGTTTTTCAAGTAGGTTGATTTCGTATGTATATTTGTGCTATTATAATTTGTGACTGTTTACTTGTTCAGTAAGCTTGGTTTTACTTGAGCTAGTATTTTTTAGTGATATTGAAATTGGTAACAAGAATTATGAAATTTCAGTGCATCAAAAAATTTTGATAGCATAAAAATCATATTTATCATATATATATATATACAGTGGGTACGGAAAGTATTCAGACCCCCTTCAATTTTTCACTCTTTGTTATATTGCAGCCA
>NW_015555806.1:85940-96761 GCF_001515605.1 Sinocyclocheilus anshuiensis | reverse complement strand
TATATATATATATATATAATTATTGTGATTGGGGGCCCTGCAGTAAGTCATAGCCCCTGGGTCCAGTGAGGTCTTAATGCAGCCCTGCCTAAGGATCATAATTTCCACGAAAATAACCTTTCATACCTTATACATATGAATACTGCATGTGAGAATATCAATGATATACTGATAACTTCAGTTCCGCTAATATATAATCTGGATTATGTAATAAGATTCCAAAAATTAAGTACTCGTAATTAGATTAAATTACATTTTAAAATACTCGTAATCAGACTACAGTTGCTGTTTTATGTATTACACAATTACTCAGTATAATATTAAAAACAATAAAATTGCACAGAGAAACAATAGAATTTAAATAAAATAATTTAAATAAAATAAAACCCTCTTTTAAATGAATGTCGGTGTGAATATTTATCAGTGTATGTGTATTGTATACAAGCTAACCAGTTTGGCAGATGTATTACCAAATTTATATTCACAAAATATGATTTGTAAATAAATAAATAAGTAAATAAAGTCTGCTGATGTCTGGTTAGATCCATAGACACACATATAACAACAGAAGGAAACACACAGTATCCTAATGTCATTACAAAACTATTCATCTTTGGGACGTAACATAAGTAACAGTCCTACCATATGGTTACCAACGCACAGAATGTTTCTGGTCCCCATTGACTCCAATAGTGTATTTTTTTTTCATAAAGTCATGGGGGACCAGCAACTGTCTGATTACCAGTATTGTTCCAAATATATTATTTTGCATTCAACAGCAGAAGGAATCTCATACAGGTTTAGAACAACTACAGAATTTTCATTTTTGGGTGAAATATTCCTCTAAAGCAGCCTAATATAGCTGTTGCCATTTGTGTTGATAATGTAAATCAAACATCAGAAAGAAAATCACTTACTGTCCTTGACTGAATCACTTTTGTAAAATAAGTAAGAATTAATATATTGAATTTATACAGTGAAGACTATTCAGTCTATTTGTACATTTACTTTATACAATATAATATTTCTTATTCATTTATTTTTTAGTTTTTCAAGTAGGTTGATTTCGTATGTATATTTGTGCTATTATAATTTGTGACTGTTTACTTGTTCAGTAAGCTTGGTTTTACTTGAGCTAGTATTTTTTAGTGATATTGAAATTGGTAACAAGAATTATGAAATTTCAGTGCATCAAAAAATTTTGATAGCATAAAAATCATAAAAAAATGGTTTTAAGTTAGTTATTTCTATCTTTTGCTGTAGTGTGTCAGTAGGAAATATCAGTTTATATTTCCAAACATTCATTTTGTCATTAATTGTACTAATCCAGTGAGATTTTTGTTTGCACATGGAGTCTGACAACAGCCAGTGCTCCACACAAATATCTGATCTCATCATAATCCAGTCTGTCTGGAATGACATGAAGAAACAGAACAAACTGAGACAGACTAAATCCAGAAGAACTGTGGCAATGTCTCCAAGATGTTTCAAGAGACCTACCTGCAAAGCCACCTGAAAAAACTATGCGCAAGTGCACCTAGGGCAAAAGCTGCTTTAAACGGAAGGGATGGTCACACAAAATGTTGATTTAATTTAGTTCATAGAAGTTATATTGATAAAGAAAATCTATTTATGACATTATTTTTAACAGCATCCTCATTTTACATAATTTTTACAAAAGTGCCTAAAACTTTTAACAGTACTGTAGCTTTGCAGGTACACTGAACAAAATTATAAACGCAACACTTTTGTTTTTGCCCCCATTTTTCATGAGCTGAACTCAAAGATCTAAGACTTTTTCTATGTACACAAAAGGCCTATTTCTCTCAAATATTGTTCACAAATCTGTCTAAATCTGTGTTAGTGAGCACTTCTTCTTTGCCGAGATAATCCATCCACCTCACAGGTGTGGCATATCAAGATGCTGATTAGACAGCATGATTATTGCACAGGTGTGCCTTTAATCTGTATTACTGTATTGGGGGGTCCGGGGGGGTCCGAAAACCAGTCAGTATCTGGTGTGACCACCATTTGCCTCACGCAGTGCAACACATCTCCTTCGCATAGAGTTGATCAGGTTGTTGATTGTGGCCTGTGAAATGTTGGTCCACTCCTCTTCAATGGCTGTGCGAAGGTGCTGGATATTGGCAGGAACTGGAACACGCTGTCGTATACGCCGATCCAGAGCATCCCAAACATGCTCAATGGGTGACATGTCCGGTGAGTATGCTCACACCAAATGTTGATTTAATTTAGTTAATAGAAGTTAATTGATAAAGAAAATCTATTTATGACATTATTTTTAACAGCATCCTCATTTTACATAATTTTTACAAAAGTGCCTAAAACTTTTAACAGTACTGTAGCTTTGCAGGTACACTGAACAAAATTATAAACGCAACACTTTTGTTTTTGCCCCCATTTTTCATGAGCTGAACTCAAAGATCTAAGACTTTTTCTATGTACACAAAAGGCCTATTTCTCTCAATGGATGGATTATCTCGGCAAAGGAGAAGTGCTCACTAACACAGATTTAGACAGATTTGTGAACAATATTTGAGAGAAATAGGCCTTTTGTGTACATAGAAAAAGTCTTAGATCTTTGAGTTCAGCTCATGAAAAATGGGGGCAAAAACAAAATTGTTGCGTTTATAATTTTGTTCAGTGTATATAAAAATATTAAACTAGTTTGAAATATTTGGTGAGCAGAAGAGACTTCTTGAAAAAAAAAATTTTAACTTTAAAAAAACAGACCTTACTGTTCAAAAACTTTTTACTGGTAGTGTTCTGTATGGACCCAACTAAGCTAAATTGTTTGTTATTTGTTCATTGTTATCCACTGTATGATAAGTGAAGTTTATTTGTTTTCTTGTTTTTATACAAACACACTGTGTCTGTGAGTTGATTTGCATGACTTGATACGCAACACCTGTGAGGTGGATGGATTATCTCGGCAAAGGAGAAGTGCTCACTAACACAGATTTAGACAGATTTGTGAACAATATTTGAGAGAAATAGGCCTTTTGTGTACATAGAAAAAGTCTTAGATCTTTAAGTTCAGCTCATGAAAAATGGGGGCAAAAACAAAATTGTTGCGTTTATAATTTTGTTCAGTGTATATAAAAATATTAAACTAGTTTGAAATATTTGGTGAGCAGAAGAGACTTCTTGAAAAAAAAAATTTTAACTTTAAAAAAACAGACCTTACTGTTCAAAAACTTTTTACTGGTAGTGTTCTGTATGGACCCAACTAAGCTAAATTGTTTGTTATTTGTTCATTGTTATCCACTGTATGATAAGTGAAGTTTATTTGTTTTCTTGTTTTTATACAAACACACTGTGTCTGTGAGTTGATTTGCATGAGTTTTAATTGAATGCAGCCTAAGAGTGTTCATTTTGTCAAGCAGTGTAAATCATGTCTAAATGAGACTGCGGTTATCCCTATAAAATGTTGAAAATACATCCACAAGGACTACATCTGAACTAAATTTTAACCTTCTAGAGAAGTCGTCATTTTATTAGATCCCGCACTTTAAATTAATACTGCTCCAATTCCTTTTGATGTTATGTGTGAATAACACAAAGGATTGCTACCTAATTCGTTGTACTCTGTGCAATGACAATAAAGAACAATTTTGTATTTTTGAGAATTGTATTAGTAGCCTTCAATTCTCAATTTGAAAGAAATCAGTAAAATAAGATTACATCAAATCAGTCTCAAGTGAATTGTAATTACACAAATACAATAAGTTGTGGTTACTTAATTTTTTCAAGGCAACGGGTTTCCTCAATTTAAGATCAATAGACAGAACTCAGATTAACTTGTTAGTTTTAAGTAGATTCACACTTTTACGTAATCGCAATTTAATTAATTTAAGTTAGTCCAACTTAAAAGTAAATGTGTTGTGGTCACTTTTTATTTTGTTTATTTGTTAATGTAACTCAGAATTGTCAAGTTCACTTAACTTTTTTCTTTTAATTATGCATGAATTTCATTTACTTAAAAAAATTGAGGAAACCTGTTGCCTTAAAACTATTAAGTAAAGTCAACTGATCGCTTTTTACAAACAGTATGTTAGAATGATTTCTGAAGGATCATGTGGCATTGAAGCAGGAGTAATGATGCTGAAAATTCAGCTTTGCTTCACAGGAATTAATTATATTTTAAAGTATATTAAAATAGAAAACGTTTATTTTAAATTGCAATAATATTTACAAAATATTATTTTGTGAAATAATATTCAGTATTTTTTATCAGATAGATAGGCTACAGCCTTGATGAGCATAAGAAACTTCTTTAAAAAACTTTACTGATCCCAAACTTTTGAACGGCAGTGTATTATACTGTAAAAAAAAATGTTCTCAGGTAACCTAAAATGTACATCATTTAGTTACATCAAGGGTCAAATCAAATATAAATAGCACATTAAAGTTAAAAGTTACACACTCTTTTTGTGTGTGCGCTGTACAGGGTATAAAGAATGTTTTTGCTGAGGTGCCCGAAATGTCCGCCCAATAGAGAAAAGTTTTGCTCAGCAAGAAAAAAATGTAGAGGGAACATTGTATATATATATATATATATATATATATATAGTTTACCAGAAACCACCCTACTGAAGGTAACCTCCGTTACCACGCGTAGTGACTGAGGGGGCATGTGAACAAAATATTTAAATATAGCCTACTGTTAATTATATCACATTCTTAAATAACAGCGTGTTTCTCACAGGCAAAATAAGCGCGTGCCCCCTCTAGAGCACAAAAAAAATGGCAGTGTCATAAAAGGTCAAATCCATGACATCCAATCAAATGTTAGCGAGCGCGAGTGCACCGCGTGCTACGGTTGACACCAATACTGACAGTGATGCATCCGAAGCCAAAACACCATCTCACCATCACCAGCAATTCACAGAAAGACCATCAAAGAGGTGTACATATGATGAGAAATATATTTCACTTGGCTTTACATACATTGGCAGTAAAGAAAATCCTCAGCCACAGTGCGTTATATGTGTGAAGGTACTCTCTCATAACTGCATGAAACCAGCATTTTTGTACAAGCATTTAGAAACAAAGCATCCCCCTTTAAAAATAAACCACGAGAGTTTTTCGAAAGACAATTAAACCAACTCAGAAGTAGTAAGGCCCTTTTAACAGTCTCAGATGACCTTAACAGGAAGCATCCTACATGGTGAGTTAAAGAGTGACTAAGACGGGCAAACCCCATACTATTGTAGAGAAGTTAATTCTTCCTGCTGCTGCTGATATAGATGGTGTAATTCTTGGGGGAAAGTCCAAAAAATACAATAAAGATGATGTCATCATCAAACTGTTTCACATCACATCGCTGATATGGCAGAAGACGTTTTAAAACAACTATTGCTTCGCATAAAAGCCAGTGAATTCTACGTTTTACAAATTGATGAATCAACGGATGTAGCTGGTTTAGCTCAACTGCTGGTATGTGCGGTACATTTATGAAGGTACAATTATGGAAGATGTACTTTTTTTGCAAACCGTTTGGATAACAGGACAACTGGGGAGGAGATTTTCAAAGTCTTAGATAGCTTTGTAACATCACATGGGCTTCTGTAGAAAAAGTGTGTGGGCATCTGTACTGATGGAGCAAAAGCCATGACAGGGAAGAATAGTGGAGTGGTAACACGCATGCAAGCAGTTGTGCCCTGTGCAGCTTGGGTATATTGCAGCATCCACAGAGAGGTGTTGGCCACCAAGGGAATGCCTGGACTGGAAGTTTTGGATGATGCTGTAAAAATCATGAATTTTGTTAAAGCAAGGCCTTTGAATTCCTGTTTGTTTTCTACTTTGTGCAATGAAATGGGCAGCGACCATGTCACACTGTTACTCCATACTGGTGTTTGATGGCTGTCCAGGGGAAAGGTGCTGACGTGACTGTTTGAATTGAGGGATGAACTTAAAGCTATTTTTCTTGACCATCCCTTTGAATTGTGTCACCGCTTACACGACGAAGAGTGGCTCACAATATTGGCCTATCTGGGTGATGTTCTTTCCCATCTGAATGAGCTGAACCTTGGATTACAAGGATCATCCACAACCATTTTCAATGTGCAAGACAAAGTCGAGGCCATGATCAGGAAGTTTGCTCTCTGATCTAACAGCATTAACAAGGAAAAAACTGAAGCCTTTTCGTCATTGCACAATTTTTGGTTACAAACCAGCTTAACCTTACTGATGGAGTTAAGCGTGACATAATGAAGCACCTTTCTGATCTGTCCGAACCTTCCCCGAGCCAGACAATTCAAACAACTGGATTCGCCATCCAGTCTCTGACACCCCCACAGCACACCTGCCCATTTCTGAGCAAGAGGGTCTCATTGAAATATCTACAAATGGCTAATTGAAAATTGATTTCACACAAAAATCACTGCCAGATTTCTGGATAGCCCTGCGTGCAGAATACCCTTGGCAAATAGCGCTGTAAAGACTTTGATGCCCTTCGCGACAACATAACTCTGTGAAAGTGGATTCTCAGCACTTACCAACATGAAGGACAAATATTGACACAAACTGTCCACGACTGAGAACGATTTAAGACTCAGACTCTCTTCAATACAGCCAAACATTTCAGAGTTATGCAAGTCATTTCAAGCACACCCATCCCATTAAACTGTGAGTAATTTTTTTTTAAATATACGATAAGTTGCATACAAATTATGTTTGATAAAACGGAGTTATTTTACAAAGGTATATGTGTTACATGTGCACATTTTTTAAATACTTTGTGACTGTAGTATAAGTGTGAGAGGGGGTACGCTGAAGGACGTTAAATACCTGGGGGGGGGGTTATGCGACTGTAAAAAATTTGAGAACCACTGCTCTACAAAAACCTCTACCAAATATTTACCAAGGGAGAGCGGGGCTTGTGTCTTGCCTTGTCTGTGAAAACCTAAGACTTCAGTCATGTTAATAAATAATGGAATGAACAGGTATGTATGCACTCAGCAAAATTTGCCACTGCGAGCCATGCACTTCGGCTGTAGGGGAAGGCCCCTTCCATAATGAGCCAGAGATGAGATCTATAGAGTCAGAAGTCTCAAATGGCCCCACACCACAGATTTAACAAACCCTTTTTAAAGACCACAGCATCCTGTTCAGTGACACTGTTTAAAAATGTGAGGGCAAATGTAAAAGTAGCAATGTTTGTTTCATTAAATTTACCTCATAATCTTCTTGTTAAAGTAAACTTTATAAATGTTGTTTTATAGGGGTCATATGATGTTGCTAAAAAGAACATTATACAGCGAGAATAAAAGTTACGCCTTCTTTCTTTGCGTGAACATTTGGGCGGCGTTATGCAAATCTTCCCACATCGTGACGTAGACATGTGGGGGCAGGTTAGAACGAGCTGTTTTAGGTAGGCGTGGTTGACTCTTAACTTTTATAAAGAATATCTCTTTGGATTTGAGACTTTAGTCTTTGCAACTTTACAGATCTTCTTTATCCACCAAGAGCTTGTAACACTTCAAAGAGAAAGGAAAAATTGAAATTGCATCATATGACCCCTTTAAATCCATGGCAATCATAACTTATATAATTTTATTAAACATTAAAAGTAATAGTTTCTAATTCATATTAACTGGAATATACAAGGACATTACATTGAGATTTTCTTTCTCCATAGCTGTTTGTTTGCCGTTGTGTGCACTGGCAGTAAATATGTCACAATATTGGTAAAATATTAGTTGTTTGATAACTTTCTTATACAGACTTAGCATTAACATCTGTTCAAAGTCAATTTTCCTTAATCAATAAATACCACCCCTGAACCCATCCCCATTGTGCATCAGTAGCTGACTGCCCACTGTCTGACCAAAGTACTATCAATTACAAATTACACTATGTATTGTTTGATTTGTGTGCATTTAAAAGCAATGAATACAGTGATAAATGTAAAGTTTTATCTTGTTTGGTGTTATTTAGAATCACTGTCTGAAAAGAAAAGAAAAGAAAATTGTATTGCGTCATGTTTTTACCCGAGGCTCCTTTGATTCACCACCAGATGGCGGCATTTTCACTCCTTAGATTATTTCCCATTTATTACATCTTTTATTGCTTTTTTTTCAGTTCTCTCTGGTGTTGTGTTGGCAAGAATTAGTGGTCTGATATCTTTTAATATCATTCAAAAAATACTTTATCCAGTTGGAACAAAATAAACTGTTTGGTTACTCATATTTATTCTTCAAAATATTTTCTTTTGTCTATGAAGAATGAACTTCACACAGGTTTGGAACAACTTGAGGGTGAGTAAATTATTATAAAGAAAAAAAAAATCCTCACCCTCTGCAATAGTCAAACCCCGTCAGTGGCTTTTTGGCCAACAGAGCATGTTGAATTGGCATCAGGCAGTCGGTGAGACAGATCACTCTGACTGCCTCATCAACTTAGCCCAGTAAACAGGAAGAAAAGTCAAAGTGAAAAAGTGAGCAAACAACATAATCTAGAGGGGATACACATGTAGCACACTTTTAATTTTACATCTTGCCTGATCGTTCCATTATTTTTGTATTTTTTATAATAACATGGCCATCTGGAATGAAGAAAGTTAACTAATTACTATGATCCATATTCAAAATTATAAGCATGCTCGCAAATACTGCTTTGCTGTTTTTATATTCAAATTCATAGTTTCAGTTTCCCATTTTGACTAGTCAAGTCACCGTTATTTATTTAGTGCTTTATACAATACAGATTGTTTCAAAGAAGCTTTACGGTGATAAACAGGATGTTTCAGTGATGCAAACAGAATTTAATACTGCTGTAAACCGCTCTAAAAACAGTCTTTATTCAGCTGAAATTAGTTCATTCTTGATTTAGTTTGGCTCAGTAAAGGTAATCAACTATGAATTATAGACAGTCCTTTCCTGTCACACAGGCAAAAAACATCTGTGCTATTTATCTTTTGGCTCCATGTAGTCTTTGTGTTGTGTCAATTTTTTTCTCCGAAACAAAGATGACACAAGGTAACAGCACATTTAGCTTTCTCTGCTAGTTGATGTCATTTTGTTAGTCACAACCTTAAGGTGATCACCTCTGATGCTGTATGTAAAACTAAAACCTGAAAGAACTACCCACTTAATACTTAAAATAAAATACAGCCTTCTTTAGCGAGACTTGTTGATTGCAGCATGAAACGACACATTTATACACAAGGGTCCGTGTATGTATTGTTTGTTTTTCAATTTGAAATGAAATAAGCAGAAACGAGAAAATGGTAGTTTTTTGTTTTTTCATTTGTTCAAAAAAGAAACAAAAAAAACTGAGATTTTGGCTCGATTTTTTATTTTTTGGTTCACGGGTATATAACGCTCCGGTTACTAATGTAACCTCGGTTCCCTGAGATAAGGGAACAAGCAATGGCACTTTAGCCCACCAGAAAGGGTGGAGCTGACCCCTATATAAGTTGGCTCAGACCGCCATTAATCAGATCATTCGACTGAAGCGACAGTCATCGATTCACGTGCAGCTTATAGCCTTATCTCAGGGAACTGAGGTTATGTTAGTAACCAGAGCGTACCCTTTCGAACAGTCTTTCCCGTTGCGTGAAACGCTACGGGGAACGCATCCAATCATGCCGCGCTATGAGTAGATACAGAACATCCTGCTCTTTGAGCCCAGTCTCGGAGCGCTACTAAGGGCCCCTAAGAACATGAGCACATTGTGCCCCAAGCTAGTAGCTGAGAAGTACTAATATAACCAGCTTTGCCCAAGGGGTGAAGAAAGGTAATTTGAACCCAAAGAACTCGCGCCTGCAAGGCCTTAAAAGGGCACCACGTCTTGGTCTGGGCACTGCCCAGACAGGCGACGCACTCACTGTGCCTGTCCGTCTCATGCAAGGGGTCTCTTGGCGTCTTCGATGGTGGTGAGCAGAGCTGGAGCTTCTTTTCCAAGGCTTCTTCTTGGCTTCTTCCAGAGTCAGCGAAGAGATGATCCTCGTCGCTGAAGGAGAATGATCTGATGGATGGCGCTCTGAGCCGACTTATATAGGGGTCGGCTCCACCCTTTCTGGCAAGCTAAAGCTCCATTGGTTTGTGCAGCTACACAAACGTGAACAAATCAGGCTTCAGTACAGAGTAAAACAGAGTTTTCCCCATTACCCATTCATGCAACGGGAGAGACTGTTCGAAAGGGAACAGATAAATGACTTCATAATTAGTTTTCCCCTTGTGGGCGATAATCTGAGCCCGTGACGTCATCCTCAGTTCGTTTAACAAAATAATAGGCCTCTGCTGCTGGACGGGGTAGGTCCTAGATCGGGCTTTCTTCTGTGTAACCTAACACGTTTTGCAGAAATATTTATTTCAGAAATTTTAATGAGCACCCAGCCTGTTTTATTTAGCTGTGTGTAATTAAACCTGTATGGTGAAGCTGCGCTACCCATAGACAGCACAGAACGGATGAGAAGTACAGATGTAAAAAAAAAAAATAGATGTAGGGGGGTCCCCCAGATATATTTTTATTAAAGGGGTCATATGATGCGATTTCAAGTTTTCCTTTCTCTTTGTTGTGTTACAAGCTGTTCGTGATATAGAAAAGATCCCCAAAGATGCAAAGACTAAAGTCTCAAACCCAAACAGATATTCTTTATAAAAGTTAAGACTCGTCCAAGCCCTCCTAAAACACCTCGTTTAAACATGCCCCCACATAGCTACATCACTGTGTGGGAAGATTTGCATAACACCGCCCAAATGTATATGCAAAGAAAGAAGGCGTAACTTTGATTCTCGCTGTAGTATTGTTGCCGCCGCCGCCATGTCGTGGAGACGCTGTGTGTTTCGTTGT
>NW_015555806.1:55680-85876 GCF_001515605.1 Sinocyclocheilus anshuiensis | reverse complement strand
CATAAACACATTTCATTACACCAAATACACAAAATAGTGTTCTTTTTTAGCAACGTCATATCACCCCTTTAAAAATAACAGTGTTTTGTGAATGTTGATGCTTTAATAATAAATATTTACCGGGAGCGTTTATACTGGAACTTAATGTAAATTTCATGGATGTAGCTACAGAAAAAAGTAACGTAACTAGTAATGTAACTTTTGAAATAAAGTAATCAGAACAGTAACTTGATTACTTTTAAAAGGAGTAATCAGTAATAAGTAATTTAATTACATTTTTTGAGTAACCTGCCCAACACTGTTCATTTCCTCCCTGTTTCATCCAATTCTAAAAAGAAGGCATCATATTGTGGATGACCCTTTAGTCTTTCTAACCTTTGCTCACCCCAGTGCACCCCAGTTTAGTGGCTCAGTGCCTGGAGAACAAGAGGCCACTTATGCCACCACAAATCCCTTTTTGTAAGAATCCTTCAATTATTAATTCCCACTCTATTGCCAGTTGCAGGCTGATGTCTGAAAAAACAGTCACATAGTTGAGGCACCTTGATTAATAATTTAATGTACAGTGAAGAACACACAAACAGGTGAAAGGTGCTAGCTGCTGAAATTACAATGTTGGCCATGTTTCATAGCTTGTTTGCACTGCAGAAAAGACAATTCCCTTACGCTAATGTTGGCAGAACATGAATGTTCCCTCCAGGCATCATGGGAGCTTTTACATTTTATTATCTAAGCAGCACAGGGGCCCTGGGACCAAGACACAGAGCCATTTGCAGCTGGGTATGCAGAATGTATATCCTTGTAAAATTCACTCTGTCATGCCTGGCCAAGCACAATTAAAAATGTCATTATGTAAACCGATATATTCCAGCTGGAATAACATTACTTGTAACTGAACACATAGTGCTCAAGGCATTGCTGGAATAGGCCAAATGTTTCACCCCTGACCTGAACATTCACACACGACAGATTCAGCAGCTCACAGACACATACGCATGTTGACCATGGATTCTTGGATTTGCATTTGATAATTTGAAATAGCTAGTATATACAGTTGAACCCAAGTTTACATACACCTTGCAGAATCTGCAAAATGTTAATTATTTTACCAAAATAAGAGGGATCATACAAAATGCATGATATTTTTTATTTAGTACTGACCTGAATAAAATATTTCACATAAAAGATGTTAACATATAGTCCACAAGAGAAAATAATAGTTGAATTTATAAAAATTACCCCGTTCAAAAGTTTACATACGCTTGATTCTTAATACTGTGTTGTTACCTGAAAGATCCACAGCTGTTTTTTTTTTGTTTTGTTTAGTAACAGTTTTTCATGAGTTCCTTGTTTGTCCTGAACAGTTAAACTGCCTGCTGTTCTTCAGTAAAATCCTTCAGGTCCCGCAAATTCTTTGGTTTTTCAGCATTTTTTTGTGTATTTGAACCCTTTCCAACAATAACGGAATTATTTTGAGATTCATCTTTTCACACTAAAGACAACTGAGGGACTCATATGCAACTATTACAGAAGGTTCAAATGCTCACGGATGCTCCAGAAGGAAAAACGATGCATTAAGAGCCGGGGGCTGAAAACTTTTGAAGAGAATGAAGATGTGTCAATTTTTCTTATTTTGCCTAAATATCATATTTTTTTCATTTAGTATTGCCCTTCAGAGGCTACAGAAAATACTTTACATGTTTCCCAGAAGACAAAATAAGTTCAATTTACCCCGATCTTCAAATTCAAAAAATGTTCACCCCTTGCATGGTGTTTCCTTCTGGAGCTTCAGTGAGCGTGCAGTGCAAAGGATTCTCAACAAAATATTAAAAATTAACATTTTATTTATGATAATATTTATTTGTCCAATTACACTTGAGCACCCAAAAATGGGGGGCTGAGTATAAAAATGGTTGTAATTCCTAAGCATTTTATGTTATATTTTCTTTCAACCCCTTGAATTAAAGATTAAAGTGCACTGCAATCTCATCTTGATTGCTTCATTTTAATTCTATTCTGGTGGCATACAGAGCCAAAATGATGAAAATTGTGTAAGTGTTCAAATATATATGGACCTAACTGTATTTTTTTTTATCAGTGTAAATGTCTTTACTGTCACTTTGAATCAATTTAATGCATCCATGCTGAATAAGTATTCATTTCTTTTTTTTAAATCTTATCCTAACCTTTAAACAGTAGTTTATGTTTTTGTCATACTTTAATGCTACAAGAGACTTAACTGCAATGGCCAAGTCAATCTCCTGATCTCAACCCGATTGAGCTGCATTTCACTCGCTGAAGACAAAACTAAAGACAGAAAGAGCCACAAACAAACAACAACTGAAGTCAGCTGCAGTAAAGGCCTGGCAAAGCATCACAAAGAAGAAACCCAGTCTCTGCTAATGTCCATCAGTTCCAGACTTAAAGGGGTCATTGCCTGCAAAGGATTCTCAACAAAATATTAAAAATTAACATTTTATTTATGATAATATTTATTTGTCCAATTACACTTGAGCACCCAAAAATGGGGGGCTGAGTATAAAAATGGTTGTAATTCCTAAGCATTTTATGTTATATTTTCTTTCAACCCCTTGAATTAAAGATTAAAGTGCACTGCAATCTCATCTTGATTGCCCTCTACAATAAATGTGTGCCGTCAGAAAGAGCTGATAAACAGCGGATTAAAAAATAAATAAACTCACAATAATCCACAAGCAATGAACATGTCACCAGTCCATTGGTTAACATCTTGTGAAGCGAAAAGCTGCATGTTTGCATTAAACAAATCCATCAAGAAATATTAAATATTGCTTTCTCCATTGAAAAAGTTGTCTCATGAATCAAGATGGATATGCACAGATAAAGCACCATTTACAAGTGAAAACAGTCCAAAACCGTTCTAAACTGGGATGTGAGAGGATAACGGGATTGACTTTTTCCGCATAAAGTAATGTTATTATGGATTATGCATTATTAACACTCTAAAGCTAAAATGCATTCATGGATTTGTTTCTTACAAACATGCAGCTTTTTATGTAAAACATTAATTGATGGACTGGAGTCGTGTGGATTACTATTGAATTATTGTGTTTTTATCAGCTGTTTCTACTCTCCTTCTGACCCATTCACTGCAGAGGATTAATTTGTGAGCCAGTGACTCAATTACTTAATGACATCTTGGATGGCCTGAGGATGAGTACATTTTCAGCAGATTTTCATTTTTGGGTGAACTATTCCTTTAAATCTCTACCAAATATGCACTAATTTAGAAAAATTAAAAATCACATTGGCAAACATATTTGCATTTGCAATAGTTACATTTACATCCCTTTTTGAGATGTTTATGCACTTTGATTGGAATCCTCTTTGGTATATTGATTTTCTCTAATTGACAATATCTTAAATTCAACTGACTGGACATGTAGGCTCTTTAGTGTATTAGTAATTGATAAATGAAAATATCTTAATGTAGACAAGCTGCCAATAAATGTGCTAATGACAATGTTAATTTTGAACTTTTTTAATTGGAGTTCAAACAATCAAAATTTTGACATTGTTTAGTTTCAGACCCAATCTCCAGATCAGGTCACATCTGGGATACAGCTCACAGCCTGTAATTAAACATTATTAAATAAACTTAAGTTTCATCTTCAACTTGCTCTACTACCTTATTTACTGCAAGGGTCAAAATAAATTAATCCTCACAAAAAAGCATTCCAGATTTAAAGTATCCAAGCGCCCTAACACCAGAAACTAGTTCATGTCTGGAGTAGTTTTGTTCTCCAAGGGGGCGATGTTTGATACTAGGGATGCTCTTTTGGTTGTTCTTTTAAACGCTGTCTCATTTCTTCTGCGTGGGCCTTGCTGCGCTCCCTCTTTGCCTGATACTGTGTGGACAAATAGAGAGGCAAATGATTTAGCCGAAGACAGCTAGACAAGTCAGAGGTTTACTTAGAGACTAATTTTACAAATCTTTTGATTTAGTGCCTAAGGTAAAATGATTTCTAGACTTAAAACAAGCATTTGAGTTGATAATAAACGTGTGTATTTGTATGGAATAAAAGGAGTCACAAACTCCAAAGTCTCATGTCCTCACCTCTTTCTTGAGACAGTCCCGCATTGCACGGTCCACATCATTACATGTGCCAAAGAACTTGAGGACGTTATGCTATAGACAGAGCCAGACAATAATTACTTACATTCCTGTTTTCAAACCAAACATAAGATAAACACTCTCATTTGTGCACAGGTTTTATAACAGATTATCAGAAAAAATGAAATTACATTAAGCTAAAAATGATGAGGCAAATGATGACACATTTCATTTCTTGGTTTGCTTCATTCACAAAATTAAATTTTCAGGTGATTGTGCATTTTTGCATTGTTTGTGGATTGTACAATTAAGGAGGTGAAAAGTTCACTCTGAAAAGCATGTTTGCATGAGTGCATGATGTTTCCATACCTCCTTGTGGCACTGTTTGAGAAGTGTTATAAGTTGATTGCACTCGTCAGTATGTAGATGGGGTGACAGATCAGGGTGCATCCTGAGTTAAGGCTGTATGTCTTGCAAGCTGTGACAGCACTTGCCCTGCTGGTGACTATCATTATTAAAGTAAGGCCAACATGAAGAAGAGGGAGGGGGGAAAAGTAAGTGCCTAAAACTTTTCACAATACTGTACTTTCCAGGTAAATCATTCTCCGATTTGGAGAAGTTGTCTTAGTTCTTCTATGGATTTATGCTGTCTCAATTGCCTTTGTTCATTCATGTAATCCCTGATTCTATGATGGTGTGTGGGACAAAGATATAAATAATCATCTTCAAACAAAATGTTTTTAAAGTCTGCGTGAACCGGAAGTTGATGCCAGCTTTATTTCAGTGTAGTGACGTATTTCCAGCTCCTCCTCTCTGTCTCTCACTCATAGCAACTAATAACGGTTGGAGGTGTGTGTTTAAGTATATTCTGCCCAAGCCGTCAAACTGACTTCATCAGAGAAGGAATGCCATTCCAGAGCGGAAGCAAATGTTCAGATTTTGATTAAAGATTACCATGACAAATTTTTTTTTTCAGCGGATTAACTTGCACGGATTAATTGTTCACAACTTCACATCAAGACTAGCAATGTGTGCTAATAAAGTCAATTTTGATTTCATGCGGACTTTAAGACTTTTCAGTACTATACAAACAGTTTAAAAACAATTTGACCAAAATGAAAAATCTGTTATTGTTTACTCCATAAGACTTCAATTCATCTTTTGGAACACAATTTAAAAGATTTTTAATATGCTCTCGTAATTTTTGTCCATCCATTGAAAGTCCAAACATTCACTCTTCAAAAAAATACATTGTAGTTACATTGTACAAAAATACATGCAATCCATATGAATCAAACATCTTCTGAAAAGATGGTAAACATGGAAGCTCATCTGTGCTTGAGGTGCAAGAAGCAGTGAGGTTGCATATTTGATGAGCTTTATTTATGTGTAGATCAATGTTTAATTAAAAGTAAATTAAATCTGTTCCTCATATAAAGTCAGCTTAGTTCACATGAATCATTTTTAAAAATTTTTTTTATATATATATATATATAAAGGCTTAAAGGTTTTGGTTGCATGGACTCTCAATGGATGGACATAAAATGAATCAAACATCTTCTGAAAAGATGGTAAACATGGAAGCTCATCTGTGCTTGAGGTGCAAGAAGCAGTGAGGTTGCATATTTGATGAGCTTTATTTATGTGTAGATCAATGTTTAATTAAAAGTAAATTAAATCTGTTCCTCATATAAAGTCAGCTTAGTTCACATGAATCATTTTTACATTTTTTTTTTATATATATATATATATATATAGAGGCTTAAAGGTTTTGGTTGCATGGACTCTCAATGGATGGACATAATTTATTAGAGAACACTAAAAATATCCTCATTTGTTTTCTGAAAATGAAGTCTTCATCAACATAAATGAGAGTATATGATAACAGAATTGTTATTTTTGGGTGAACTATTCCATTAATTTAAATTCACTCATATTTGAAAACCGAAAATGTGAATTGTGCATTATTCATTAACGAAACTGACACTTCTGTAAATCTGGCTCAGTTATCTGCTGATTTAAAAAAAATAGGTTGATTATCATGCCAATGATATTAGTTTATCACTGCAGAAAACAAATTAGGAAATTTGACATGACATTAAGGATACTACAGCCTCCCCATCCCATCACTCATTCTAAAATCCTCTGAAATCTGGGACACTTACCTGCAACAGAGGAAAACATTTATTAAAATTAATCCATACAATACACTCAAATTCAAAATGTATTATATAAATAAGACATGAAAGTGGCATTCACAGAACTGTTGGTTAATATGACTTTACAATTCTCTTCAAGACAAAAGACCGCAAAGTCACTTTTCACTAGTTGTTATGTTGGACACAGAAGCTCTGACACTTGTGTCCAAAAAAATCAAAACACCAAAGCCAAGCATCAGAGCTTCAACTCTATTTCTAAATGTATATACTCTTGAGGACTTTTCACACAGTGGTGGACAAAACACATTAATTAGAGACCATTTAATTCATAGATTTATAGTCAGAAATGTCAGGAAAACTTGATAGTACAGTTGGCAATCTATAATATGAGCACTAGAGCTTTTATGTAAAGTAGGGTGCTGCTTTCATCCTCATCAATGACATCACAAATATGCAAAAAAGAATGCTAACCCTGGGTTTAAGACTGTACAATATGAAATGTTTATGAATATCAAGGGTTATTAGTTAACACCTAATTTATTAACTATTTACGTATAAAAATCCCGTTTTGTGTCTGTAAATCATAGACTGCTTTGTTGCAAACTTACTTGCACCGTGTCACCATAAAAGTTATTATCCTCAAACACATACTAGTGCTATGTATTGTGCCAAAGACGGCACTGAAATGCAATTTGACTCCTTCTGCAAACTAGACAAGTGCTTTTGTGTTCCAGCAACTAGTTCCCCACCTGAAAGAGTATTTAGTCCTAGTGGCAACACAGTGTAATGTCACGGAGCATCTCTTAAAACAAAAAATGTTGATTGACTTGTGTATTTGTTTATGGAAACTTATGAAACACTTGCATAATTTTTCCCCAGTTGCACAGTGTAAAATAATTTCAATTTATGTTTATTTTAGTGCCAATATGTTCAAACAAATGAATTACTTCGAGAACAACGTTTATCTATCAATCCATCTATCTGATGATCATGACAAAGAAGAGATGTGATGTGAAACAAGTTGCTGTAATGGGACCATGAATGGGACACAACAGTTTGCTACGTGCTATTAATCATTTTGTCCAGCAGATGGCCACAGATACCACAAAACCTTTACAAATTATCTAAAAAGATTTGCAAAGGGTTTTAAAGGGGTCATATGATGCGATTTCAATTTTTCCTTTCTCTTTGAAGTGTTACAAGCTCTTGGTGCATAAAGAAGATCTGTAAAGTTGCAAAGACTAAAGTCTCAAATCCAAAGAGATATTCTTTATAAAAGTTAAGAGTCAACCACGCCTACCTAAAATGACTCGTTCTAACACGCCCCCACGTCTAGGTCACTGAGCCCGGGGTCGTCACATGTGGTTGCCGCAAGCCCTCCTTCGTCGAATCCACTGGCCGCACCGTTCTCAAGCCCGCCCGCCTCCGCTCACTCTAGCCCGCCATGTGTTTCATTGTGAAAGCAAAACTACTTTGTTTGGCCTTCCAAAAATGGACACGACTAGAAATCAGTGGTTAAGTTGTATTTACAACACTGTTCCAGAACAGTTCAACTCAAATATTCAGATGTGTGCAGCACATTTTATGGAGGACCGTTTCCTGATCCTGGTAGAGTAGACTACAATGCCGGCTGTTCTGACTCAAAGACTGCAAGTACGTTTTTTATATTTAAAGAATTTGAAGTAAACTATTCAAACGCGAATTTTGAGCAGTGTAGAGTAGCGCTTGTTGTTTGTCATTTCTCCGATCACAAATGCAGACATGGTTTTATGTTTACGCAATGCGTAAAAAGACAGTATAAGTCATTATAATCCGTAATTATGTCCCCACTGGATGCAACAAATGCCTCGTTTATAATGGGTTTTATTGTTTTTGTCTCGTCGCTCCGGCCGGGACAAGGCATCACAGTATGGTAAGGGGCGTAACATTTCCGTCACACGCTTGAGGTATTCGGCCAATCACAATGCACTGGATAGCTGGCCAATCAGAGCACACCTCGCTTTAAGAGCGAAGAGCTTTGTAAAAATCGACGTTTCAGAAAGGCGGGGCATAGAGGAGAAACAATAATGTACAGTATGTGGAAAATAATGTGTTTTTTGAACCTTAAACCGCATAAACACATTTCATCATACCAAACTCACAAAATAATGTTCTTTTTAGCAACATCATATGACCCTTTTAAGCACTAATCCACATTTCTCCCAGTTACGCTAAAATGCTTTATTAATATACTTTTAAAAGCACAAATCTGAATGGTGTATTGTGATTGATAATATTTTAAAATTTAAAGCATTCCAGCATAAGGCTGCAACATAACAAATAGTGGAAATTGATCTGAAACCCTTGTGAATTTTTTTTCAAAAAGAACTTGTAACAGTTCCATATATGGTGCTGTACTGAGAGAACTTCGTTAGTAATAATGACTGGGAAAAAGTGTGGACATTTTCTTTTAAATGCGTGATAACTAATAAAGTAACTAAAGTGACATTCAAGTACACGGTCATTACCTTTTTTAATTAATTAGTTTCGTGTTGATATGTCACACACTTTATACCTTTATCCATAGTTATTTTTCGGTGGTGTTAACTGTACAAATGTATCTTTTGTGTTTGTTTATTATTTAAAAAAAAAAGTTTTGCCATAACTGCTACGTTAGCAGAAGCAGTCAATTACACATAGAAGTTATTAAAGATTATCAGCTCACCAATGGTCTTATAGACGTTTCGTCTGAGAACAGAGGCACATTTTATGGAGGACTGTTTCCTGATCCTGGTAGAGTAGACTACAATGCCGGCTGTTCTGACTCAAAGACTGCAAGTACGTTTTTTATATTTAAAGAATTTGAAGTAAACTATTCAAACGCGAATTTTGAGCAGTGTAGAGTAGCGCTTGTTGTTTGTCATTTCTCCGATCACAAATGCAGACATGGTTTTATGTTTACGCAATGCGTAAAAAGACAGTATAAGTCATTATAATCCGTAATTATGTCCCCACTGGATGCAACAAATGCCTCGTTTATAATGGGTTTTATTGTTTTTGTCTCGTCGCTCCGGCCGGGACAAGGCATCACAGTATGGTAAGGGGCGTAACATTTCCGTCACACGCTTGAGGTATTCGGCCAATCACAATGCACTGGATAGCTGGCCAATCAGAGCACACCTCGCTTTAAGAGCGAAGAGCTTTGTAAAAATCGACGTTTCAGAAAGGCGGGGCATAGAGGAGAAACAATAATGTACAGTATGTGGAAAATAATGTGTTTTTTGAACCTTAAACCGCATAAACACATTTCATCATACCAAACTCACAAAATAATGTTCTTTTTAGCAGCATCATATGACCCTTTTAAGCACTAATCCAAATTTCTCCCAGTTACGCTAAAATGCTTTATTAATATACTTTTAAAAGCACAAATCTGAATGGTGTATTGTGATTGATAATATTTTAAAATTTAAAGCATTCCAGCATAAGGCTGCAACATAACAAATAGTGGAAATTGATCTGAAACCCTTGTGAATTTTTTTTCAAAAAGAACTTGTAACAGTTCCATATATGGTGCTGTACTGAGAGAACTTCGTTAGTAATAATGACTGGGAAAAAGTGTGGACATTTTCTTTTAAATGCGTGATAACTAATAAAGTAACTAAAGTGACATTCAAGTACACGGTCATTACCTTTTTTAATTAATTAGTTTCGTGTTGATATGTCACACACTTTATACCTTTATCCATAGTTATTTTTCGGTGGTGTTAACTGTACAAATGTATCTTTTGTGTTTGTTTATTATTTAAAAAAAAAAGTTTTGCCATAACTGCTACGTTAGCAGAAGCAGTCAATTACACATAGAAGTTATTAAAGATTATCAGCTCACCAATGGTCTTATAGACGTTTCGTCTGAGAACAGAGGCTGAATTGACAGCTCTGTAAATCAAGTAAGTTACTCCAATCCAGCTGTTTGTTGCTCGTGAAGGGCAGAACAGTTCACGTGTTTACAGTGAATCAGAAAAGTATTTTGCTCAGCTCCTCATATATATTTAATAGTCTGACAGAGATGTCAGTTATTTACGTTGTAATGCAATAACCCGTTTTAAAACCACACTATCCAACTAATTATTACGTATCATATGTGGTGCCTTCCTATGGTGCATTGCGTTCCCTTCTTCTTCTTCTTTGGAATTTTTGGCGTATTCCGCACCATAGGCACATACCGCCACCAACTGTTTATATTCATACATGGATGATAGTCCCGTCTCTATTCATATTTTATTTTATTTTATAGTTAATTTTATTTCGGGTTCACCCAAGCTGTATTTCTGGCTGCTGCGTGTTCAGCTCCCATGCAAAAAAAAAAAACAGCTTATGTGCGTTCCCTTCTTCTTCTTCTTCTTTTGATGTTTTATGGCGGTTGGCAAACCATGCAGCTTTTGGTGCATATTCCGCCACCTACTGGGATGGATTGCGTTCCCGTCGTCTTCTTCTTCTTCTTCTTCTTCTTCTTCTTCTTCTGTAAGTTTATTGGCGGGTTGCAAACCGACTGGAAAGGTGCATACCGCCACCTACTGCACTGGAGTGTGACGAAGATGGAACACAAAGAAGATTTCTATATTTTGTTCTTTAGACCGCTATTTCTCAAGAACTTCATTAATGCTGTAATTACTTTATTAAATTCTACTCCTGCCTTTAAAATATTACATAAGGTAAATTCCAAAATGCCCAAAGCTTGCATATCTCTTATAAGTTCAGTTGTTTCCTGTTTATATTTTTTTCTACATCTAATCAAAACATGCTCAACCGTTTCCATTTCCTGACATGCTTTACATAAACCAGAATTATGCTTGCCGATTATATGAAGTGTTGCATTACGATTAGTATGGTGCATTCTTAATCTAGTATATATATATATATATATATATATATATTATGTTTTCTGATAGTATGAAGTGTTGCATTAAGATTAGTATGACCCATTCTTAATCTTGTATATATAATAAAGTCCTTCCTATTTATATATTGATTAATTTTACCTTGTTTTATGTTACTTTGTACTTTGTAAAAATTTCTTCCTTTTTTACATGAGTTCCAGTAGTTCTGCCATTTACTCCTACAAACTTGCTTAATCACAGACTTTCCTTCTGCCCTGCTTAAAGTGACTGCAACGCTAATATTATCCATTTTAATTGCTTCTTTAGCCATTCTGTCTGCTGTTTCATTCCCTCGTATCCCTACATGCGCTGGTACACATAAAAATTGCACTACACTTCCCATTTGACTTATTCTATATAAAAGAATCAATATCTATATCAGTGTATCTTTCCTACATGACTGTAACGTTTTCAAGCTTGAAAATGATGCCATTGAATCTGAACAAATTGCGTTCCCTTCACTTCTTCTTCTTCTTCTTCTTCTTCTTCTTGTTTATTCGCGAATCGTTCTTTTGATTTACAAAAAAAAAAAAAAAAAAAAATCCTACTCCACAGGGGAAAAAAAGGCAAGAAATAGGATTGTTATCCAGGATATGGTAATAGTACATTGTCATCCAGCAGACTTCTATATTATCTGCAAAGCGGTGTTTTGAATTTATGATGTCGTGAATTTATGATTAAAAAATTAATAATGAAGCAACACATTTGGATTTGTTATTATTATTATTATTATTATTATTATTATTAAATTGGTTCTGGGACTCCTATCAGAACAGGCAGCGAGTTTTAGATATAGGAGTAAACGTTAACTAAAATGATTGTTTAAAATCTCTCTCTCTTTTCCTTCTCCCTATTGTAGGAGAACAGACTTAACCTGAAGCACATCACTAATTTGGAAATGATCTGTGAGTAAAATTGACTTTTTTGTTAATACAAACATTTATTGTAATTTAAAAGTAAATATCTGAATTAACCCACTGAGCTTGACATGTTTTCTTCCATTAGATCATATAGAAAACCCTGATCAAGGCACCTGGCATGCATGCCAGCTTGCTGAGGCACAGGGTATGAGTGTTTTATTTACGCATTTCATTGTTAAATTGATTTGAAGGAATGTACAATGAGCATAGCTTGGTACATGTTAAGTGTACGGTTCTTTTGACTTGTTTAGAGAAATGAATCATTGTCTAAAGCAGTTCCTTTTCGTTTTCTCCACAGATGATGCAGTTTGTGTAGAGTTGACACAGTTTAAAGAGCAGTTTAAGGCACACTTGCATGGGGTCATTCGGCATGTAATAACGCAACTTCATTTGGCATTTAAGCTTTCAAATCCAGCTAAACTTTTTTCAGTTTAAGAATTCAAAGTAACGTCACTTAGTAGTCTATTAATTCAAAGCTTTTGATTTTGCTTTTGAAGATTTCCATTAAGATGAAGAAACATGAGGATGAGGCTATATGGATTCGGATTGCATGGGGAGACAACTTCAGCAAACCCAACCACCTTAAGCCAACTTATGTTGTGCACCACCTGCACACTTCCTATGTGTTTATATCCAACCTCATGGCCAAACACAAGATATTTCTTTGTCAGGTGACATTTGATATGTATATCCTTTTGGCTTTCCTTAGCCATCTTTTTTGGTGTGATATGTTTGTTTTTGTTTGTTTGTTCGACTTTGCTTTAATTTGTAGTGTATAACCAGATGTCGAGGCAACTTGATGCTCAACGGATTTGATCAATGGAATTTTTTTTTTCTCCCCACACAAAAAAGTAAAATCTCATTTTTGTGTTTTTGTTCATTCACGTTCATAGGCATTAGTAATAGCCACTAAACATGGCTCTATAAAGGACGGCCACCTGAGCACCAGGAGTCTCACTGCAATGAGGGACTTACTTCTGAGACGTTATCAGCAGGTAACCCATCAGGGCTCTCCAAGTGGCAAAAAATCCAAATGTGTGCTTTACTTTATAAATAAAATTTACCTTGATTTTAAAAATATTCAGCCTAATTAACTGCATGTGTTTGTTTGTATGTTTGCATTTTCATAGTGAAGTTTATCAAAATTAACTTGTTAGTTGTGGTGATGCACTTAAACAAAAAAAAGAATAATTCAAGCATATTTTTACACCATAGAATACACCACAAAGGACAAATGTTGCAGTCCGATTGATAGGGTCCCTACACAGTGTTCACTGCTCCCTACTCCCTAAGCACGGGATATCCATTGAAATTGACTTCGCTGACAATAATCGCTCATTTGGAATGCCCTGGAACGTCATCAAAGAAAGGCAATGACGGGGTCACGCAGATTATAATATAACATAAATATTGTCAATTATTTGACTTTTAAAATTAAATCTATATATAAAATACATATACGATTATGTATCTAATAAATGTAGTCAAAATTTAATGTTTAGACTGTTAACAGATTGTAGTGGTCTCATACTTTCTTTCCCACACGCAGCCTCATAACGTTACTTGAGGTAAATATAGTAAAATAAAAATTGACAGAGCCTCAGCTGTTTCTCACCGGTTTTACTTAGTTTCACCTCGTCATACAATACAATATGCAAATGTAACATCGCCATAACCATTCATAAATACTCTAATTTGTATAATAATAACATTTATTGCAACCCCTTTCATTGCAGCCTTTAAAAAAACTCTTTCAATAGCTCTCCTCCATCATTAGTTCTACTGGTGACGCGGTGCGCAATGACAGTTGGGTGATTTTCCTTCTCCACTTCCTGTTAAGTGATGAATCGATGTTCCCTTATTCCCTATGCCGTTCGCAGTGCCCTTCGAACTGAACATGTTCGCTCCCTTCAGATTGAAATCTCACTTAAGATGGCGGAATACCCTGTGAAGTCCACTTACAGTCAAATGGAACGTACCTCTGCTTTTTCACTGTCTCATTTTTAGTCCAAAGATGACATAATTTCCATTTATGTTGTTCTGCCTACTAGAATGTGGACATACCCTGATCACTTCCTAATGTGGTTTGTCTAGTTCCAAAGATGTCAATGTCAAGAATGCATTGAAGGCAATATTGGAGAATGAAAATATTGTTAAATTTAGAATTTTCTAAGGAATTATGTTGTTTGTGATTTTTCAAAGTAGCAAAGTATATGCTTGAAAATTTCACTTGCATAATAAACATTAAACTTAGTTCATGTATTTTTATTTATTTTTAATTTAATTATTATTTATTTATTTTTTGGTATTTTTTTTACTGATAGGTTTTCCCAAATGCACACTCAAGGATCCCACAGGAAAGAAACACCCTTTCATCCCGTATGTACATGTTTTTATTTTTGTGTATCTTACGTAAGAATCAAAGCTGTTGATGTGAGGTGATAAATGTGGATAATCTCTCTCCACAAAGAATTGAGATGCTATAGATAGAGATAGAAAATGATAATGATAAATGAGATAGAAAACGTGTATCAATTCGCAATGAGAGCTTTAGGATCGTGAACCAAGGCATAAATTAAAAGCACACTAGATATAAGTTTATAACTAAATAGAGCATTCCAGTCAGATATCAGATTTAAATACTATAATAAAATTTGTTCATAACAGATTGCCCTCAATACATTTTACGGAACTTGTGTTGTGTTAGCAGACATTCTTATTTAAATTCATCACTGTGCTATGCTTTGCTATTGTGAAAGCAGTGAGTGAATAGATGTAATATATCCTTGAGTTAAATCCTGTGATATAACTTAACTATGATTAATCTATGTAGTTTTGTTGGTCTTTCCTTGTCTTTTTTTACAGATCCCTGTATTGGAAAGGAACACAGTGACCATGAAGAGATGAGACATCAGATGTCCTGTGAGGCATTTGGACAGAGCCCTTCACCAAAGCTAGAAACAGCAGTGTATAGAGTGAGTGTGTAAACCGCTGATCTCACATAACCACCTTTAGATTGAATATCAGTAGTTTATTTGTTATATAAAATTACATGTATTTCATTTCAACTAACCACAACAAACAATCCTAAACAAGCCTCTTGAAATTCATAAATGGGCTTTACTACATGGATCCTCTGTTTTCTCCTAGCTTGAGACAAGGTACAGGGGAAATGGCAACCACACCCTCAGTGACAGAGAGGAGTTCTTCAGAGGGGTGGTCAGATTCTCAAGCAGCAGTCTGCTAGATTCCTTGCGCCACTGTGTTGCTTCAGGTGAGAGGTGACAGAAACCTTTCACTTGACAGAAGTCAAAATTGTCTGAAATTGCCTATGCTTCCCACTCGGGCCCTCAGCTTTTGTTTTTTTGCTTCACTGCAGTTAATAAAGTATTTATGTTTCTTTTGGCAGGCATGGCTGAAGGTCCAGTTACTCCGCTATTGTCAGCCATCACTCAGAGAGGAAGGAATTATTTTGTGATCACAGACAAAGGCCCTGGTGTTTCCAGCCAAGCATCAGCACAGAGACCCTGATCACAACAGACATTGTAGAGAACGATCAATTCAACCGGGATGTGCATACATGAGAATATATATTTTGCATCCTGCAAACCAAAAAAACATTAGAGTAGTCATGTGTATAGTCTATCAGTGTCATAAGAGGACACGTCTGAGACAGCTGTAATGATCACTGATCCAGCAAGGAGAGACAAAATGTTTTTACAGTTAACCTTGGTAATACAGCATGTATTATTTTTAGCATCATTTGAGCATGGTTTGAATAAAGGTTTTGATAAAAAAAAAATGTTTTCCACCAATTTTTTTGTATATGTCTAAACAACTTTGACAAACTTTCTTGCTTCATGCAACCAGTCAATATTGCATGACAGGATTCAATAATAAATGTTGACCATGGAAATTCAAATTTGATTCGCACTTGCTATTTTGTAAGCATGAATACTTATTTTGCAATACCACATTTTTGGCTAAAATAAAACTGGTAACGTCAAAGAAAAGCAAATCTGAAAGCCTCTGACATTGTCTGAAGATTTGCTTTTGTTCTATAAAAGAGAACGTGTTGAAAATACACTAAACCTGTATATCAACAGTATTTTTGGGGGGCTTTTATGAGCCAGCACCAATTAATGGAGTGAACTACTTTATGGAGGACTAGAAACGCTACTTACAAAATAAATTATCAACTTAATTCAAACAAAAATCGCAAGATTTTCATAATCATAATTAAATGTAAATTAATATATCAATATATATGTAAAAACATAAGGTCTGTTTTGAGGGCAAGCACCACAGAGAAAATATGAATGTCAAGTTTGATTTCTTTCAGTTTTGTTAGATTGAATCTCTGAAGCGCTATATAAATAAAAGGTGACGACTTGAAAGCAGGGGGGAAAGTTAGGATAATAAATAACAAACAGGGTTTAAGGAATAATATTAGTTGCATAGGCATATGCTTTAACACTCAGACCAGCACAAATACAAACCAAATCAGTAAAAAAAAAAAAAAAAAAAACATTCTGTAAAAAGTGCAAGTCAGAAGTACTTTCTCACTCAGACGCATAGGTGGAGGGTGAACCAACTCCAGGGTAAGGCTAAAAGTAGCCTAATAACTCACATCACAAACCCATCATTTTAGGCACGTACCAGATGGGTGTCATGTCATAAAATATTTTAATATGACAAACTATTTAACGTGATCACAATTTAATTAAAAAAAATAAACATTGTAAGTTACACTTTCATTTTCCACATGCAAGCAGCGAATAAAATCTAGGTACAGGAAGCAAGAAAAGAACATTTGAATTATCAAAGAACCTTATGACTGACTTCAGTCTAGCCAGAGTTTAAGCACTCTCAAGAACTCCCATTCTAATCAGTGAAGCTGTCTACACTGTCAAATTAATCTCTTACTTGCATTGGTCCGTGGTGTACCTTTTGATGAGAGAATTCAGGAGAGTGCAGAATTAATTCAGTGATTCATGCACTGAACAAAACTCCAGTGTTTCAGGATGACTCATCTGAAAGTCTCGATTGACCCGTTGCATTCATAATGTCAACACAATCGTGTGTGATTGGTTATAATGCGCAACACAACGCAAAAAAAAAAAAAAAAGCATGAGCAGATCTAAATGTAATGGTGCATTAATTGACACTTTTCATTTCATTTTCACTTCATTTTACTCCACCTCTAAAAAACATGCTTGCTTACACAGGACAACAACAATCCAATTTTGTAACTCTAGTTTTTTTTACAAATAACACTGTTTATTCATGTTTTACTGTACAGTTGTGTAGTTTTGGGGGAATTTATGGCATTTTTTATTTTTGATTATCTGAAAGGAGCTCTGGCCCAGAGAACCCGGCGGCATCACTGCATAGAATTGAAGTATAGACGTATACATTTCTTGATGCAGCAGCAGATTTTTCTGGATTCTTTTTTCAAT
Source organism: Sinocyclocheilus anshuiensis (assembly GCF_001515605.1). NCBI lineage: Eukaryota > Metazoa > Chordata > Actinopteri > Cypriniformes > Cyprinidae > Sinocyclocheilus > Sinocyclocheilus anshuiensis. The sequence goes on along the minus strand of NW_015555806.1, from coordinate 68,326 downwards.
TAAATAAAAGTTAATGAAATTTAACAAATCTCAGATTTTTGATTTAATTGCATTTTACAAAACAGCTTTTACTGATTTGGGGTTGTACAACAGCTGCAATAAATGAATTTTATGTCCTCCAGAAAATGCATAAATGTAACTGTTTGACATTGCCTCTTTTGCCTCTTTTCTCTTCCAGCAACATAATTTTAGTGAAAAAAATACAATTTCATAATTTGTAGTTTAATAACCTAGATGTCTTCTTTCTTCTTCTGTTTTTACACTACCTATCTTCCCAACTCCTTTTACAAAGAGCTTATGTCGTTCATCGCCTCTAAGAATATGATCACCAAGCCATTTTGTCCACAGAATGGCCATCTATAGGCATATGCTTCTGCCAAGATTCACATACTGCACAGAACACCAGATATTGTCTGACAAGTTCCTCTGAGTGGCCAGACATGTGAATACCACAACCCAGGTTGTGAATCCAAGCCTTTGCTTGTAAGAGGACATTGGCCAAAGGGGAGCTTACAGCAGCTCCATCATCTCAGTAAAACAGGTCAATGTCTACTTTGCTGAAAATGTCTCAAGTCCTTAACTCTGTTTAAGAGTGCAGCCTCTATTACCACAATATCACAACTCGGTGTGAGGTTTGTGTCGCAAACAAGATGCATTGCCAGTATGAACTGAGATAGCAGTTGGAGAATGGAGCGCCTGTGTTTGAACTTGAGGTGCATCCCCATTATTACCAAGTCAAGCTTAATTCCTAAAAATGTGTATACTGGCTTGGAGCCAGACTGCTTTTCCCTGTGTTCGCTACATTCTCAAACTGTGTTACTAATAGACATCCATCAAGTTCAATAAACAGACTCTGCTCATTTCAGTAGGGGGAGTACTGTGTTTGTGAAACTGCCAGACAAAAAACCAACGACAGCTGTGGTTAAACGCGATAAAATGAGCAGACTGGACAGAAACGATCGTCAAAAATGCACACTTCTTATCAGAAAAGGTTCAATAAAGTATTATCTTTTGTTATTATATGTCTATGTTTCTTGCATCTCACGACTATGTCGTGTATGAAATAATGTCTGTGTGCATGTGTGTAAAACAACAAACTGACGATTTATATATAATCATTTGTAATTGTGTATACATTGTTGTGATTAATTGTGGCTGGAACAATAATGTAGCTGTAAAAATAGTTGCCTGCTGAAATTGAAATGTATATACATCTTCATCATGACTAGATAGACACGGCGAGTTTGTCTTTACTATACACGTTAGATGTGATCCACCTTATAGTAAAAATCCCGTCAGATCGTCCATCCTTTGAGTGAGTGTAACGTTACAGGTCGGCCGATCTGGTTTCGTGGTTAAAGTTAACCTTTTCGACATGTTTCCGTGTTGTTGTTGCTCAGCAATGGCATGGACGCGATGTTGTCTGGGGGTTTGGCAAAAGGAGAGTGGGACGGTGGGCGGTGCTCGGGGTGGTGACTGAAGGCGGTGACTGTGTAGTTCTGACGTCAACTTTTTACTGACGTCACAACGGTTCGTGAAAAATAGCTAGTTTTGCTGTTTTGAAACTTATATGGTAGTTAAATAGCACCTAGACCTCAGTAATCGTGAAAAAAGCCAGCAAATTTCAGTTTTGACAATATGGGACCTTTAATGATTGAAGAAAACTTCAAACTAATAGGCCATACCTCTGAATCAGACCTCATGAAAGTGTGCAACATTTCACAAACATGTCCCCTGGATGTGTGTGGAAAATAATTACTTCTGAGAGATCATTCTGTGCTGGTGCTCTGACAATGGCTGTTTCTATTAAACACAGAGTGGAGGGTCATGGAGCCTTTGCTTGAATGAATAATGAAACAAATGTTTTCTAACTTGTGTGTTAGTGATCACATTATCGCGTATTTTTTTTCACGTTATGGTTCACTTTTGTTGCAGTTTCTACTTTGAAACCTTTACAGCCTTTCAGAATATTTAGTTTTTGATAGGAGGAAATATTCTATAATCTTTTGACATTTTAGTGATGTTGCTCACTTCGTGCACTCTCAGGGCTGGGTTGCGGCAGGAAGGGCATCCTGCGTAAAACATGCCAAATCCGTTGTGCGGATCACTCCTCTGTGGCGACCCCTGATAAAAGGAGCAAGCCGAAGGAAGAGAGAGAGTGATGCTGCTCACTTCTGTTGTATACGTTGGGCTTTATTGCTGTATGTTATCAGCAACTTGTGATGGGTAGTGGCTGCTCAATTGGACCCTTTCCACAGACTGCAATGATGTGTTTCAATCTCTACAGCATCGTAAATCCTGCAAATTTTTTCCTTTTTTTAATGTGTGCACATTTATGACACTGTTCTTTGTATTATATTACCTGCATGTCTATACATAATGCCGTTGCTGTGGGAGTGACGGTAAATTTGGCATCGCTCTCTCTTCTGGATTGTTCTCTCTTCTGCATATGTCTCTCTATTTTTTCCTCTTTTTTTGAAAGTCGTGAAATCACTATTGTGGAGTTTTTCTTTTGCTATATAAGCAAATGGTAATGCAAGAAGATATACCTGATGTAGTGTCCCGTTCACTGCTATAGATGTTTACCCAATTATGACAACTTCTGCTTCTGAGAAACCCAGAATGGCTCGTCCATGCTGCATGCTTCTGTTATGGAGTCCCAAAGCTGTCAGATTGATGGATGACCCACAAAGAAATGGTATTATAATAAAGTGTACGTAAATCTTTTATGTCAACATGCTTATTTCTAATGAGTAATGAGGGGGACATGTTTTATTTCAGACACAGCAATCAACCTTCAGAGTGTGTAGGCAAGAGTGAAGCTTTGAGGCAGTGACAGCTTGTGGTTTGACCAAATAAAATACATGAGATGGATGTGGACTTTGAGTAGTGCAACTGAAATAGGATATGAATGACTTAGAGGTGGCAATATGACCAAAATCATATATGTAAGGGATAATGCACGGCTAGCTGTGCATTAAACTACTTTATTGCACAACATGGTGGCCAAGAACCTCAGCAGAGTGCATTAAAATTGTTTAATGCACAGCTAGCCGTGCATTATCCCGCTAATACCGTGGTAATTTGGCAGTATAGACAAGTTAAAGCTGTCAATTATGTTTCCAGTGCAATATTTGACCATAAGGGTAAAAATGGCGGTTATTTTCATCAGCTATGGCTCGTTAGCTTTAGCACTTTGCCCGCTTCAAATCAGACACAGAGATGAAGTAGTGCGGCCCCAGATAGCACACATACGTCAGCAAAATGTCTGTTAAAGATTGCTTCATCTTGGAAAGCATCTGCTGTGTACAAACATCTTATAGACATCTTTAAGATGTCAGTTTTACAAACATTCTAAATCATAAACATCTTAAAAACATTTTCTAAACGTCTATTTGACATCTGATTGGAAACATCCTGTAGACGTATTGCAGATGAGCAAACAGTCTAAAAAATACATCTTGCAGATGTAAATGCAGATGTCAAATAGACATCTCTGTGATATACATGTGCTATCAGGGGTAAGGTCACATTTATTTGAATTAATGAATTATAACATTTATTTGAATTATGGGGAGAGAGAGAGAGAGCGAGAGAGAGATAGATGACAGTTGTGTGTGTGTGTATGTGTGCGTGCGTGTGTGTGTGTGTGTGTGTGTGTGTGTGCGTGAATTGCATCTGTGCGTCTCTCTCTACAAACAATGAAGTTGTGAGTTTTGTTACTTAAACAGCGATTTTACTTACTTGTTGCTGAGGATGCAGCAATCTGTCTAAGCTATTTTTTTTAATAAAAGTCACGGGGCAGTGTTGACAACAAGTTTCTGTACTCCTGTACTCCTGAATGTTTCTTTGTCTCTCTCTCTCTCTCGGGCTATGACAAATATTTTTAAACTCTATTTTAAAAGTCATTAAAACCCTGTATCACAATGCCATTAGCTCAGTTCAATTAGCTTTTGGGACAACAAAACTACATTTAATATTATTAGCCTATTACAAAAAAACCTAGTATCATCCTCATTGTCCCACTGATTTTCCAAAGGTTAAGGTCAGATGAACAAATAAAAGTATATAAAGTGTAACACTGGTTGTAAACATTGTTTGATATTGAATATATACAGAGAAAACGATCACCTGTTGTACAACAGCTTTATGTCAGCAAAATTCTACTTTTCAGTTCTAGGGTACAAAAATAATTCCCTGAATATCAGTGTTGGTTATTATTCTGCGTTTATTATAATTAGGCCTATATTATTATATTTACTCTACCATTCAAATGTTTGGGGTCAGTCAGTAGAGTGCTTAGGCACCATGCAAACCACACATTTGCGTGGGGCCCCACACACAGTTCTGTCTCACAGTTCTGACCTTATTTCAAGCAGTTGCAAGTTTATATCACACACTTTTGACTTTATAACTTTTCTACTGTGCTTCTTGTGTGTTGGGCTACTATGTGCCCAACAATGTTTAATTCCTGTCTTACGTTGTAAATGTGCAAAATGTGCATTTATAGTGTTAATAATGATTTCTATTTAAATAATTTCAAATAATTAACTTTTTTATTCACATTTATATTTCTATATCAATCTTTCCGTTAATCAAAAACCCTGATAACAGTATCGTGTTATATATAGTGTCTGAACGCTAGACAATATAAGTTGTTCTGTCTACGCTGGACGCGTGCCAAGCCACCGACTGTAAATGGGTTTCCTGTCCTATTTCTGACACTCCACGCGCCTGAGCTACCGACAACTGGCCATTTGATGTAACGTTATCCAAGTAATGAAAATGTTGCATACTTTTGCAAGTAGTTTCAGTAAGTTTCAGCTCATAAACCTTTGGTGCAAACTCCTCTCAAACACAAATGTTAACAAATGTTAAGGTAATACATATATAATACAAATTATGCACACCCAGCGACACATTGGCGTTGCATGTGGGCGTGTACTTGCTTTCTATGCGTCTTCCGGAAGCAAATGTTTGTTTAGACTGTCTCAGAGGCAGAGCCGTTTTCTCAACGGTTCTGGACTGTCTGTGGTGAGTTGGTTGCTATGCGACGTGTCCCGGAAGTAAATATCTGCGTTGTGGTGTGTTGAATCATGGCTGCATCAACTGTCAACAATAACAGCCGTCACAAAAGGCAAAAATGCAGCGAGAAGCTGCCTTTACAAGACAGAGAGATTATTAAACCCTCCATAACAGAGCTCACCAAAGAAGTGCGGACCAACATCCTCTGTACGGTGGAAGGATGTGGGAAGATTCTGCCTAACACTCCAGCACTCAACATGCATCTGGTCAAGTCCCACAGAATCAAGGTACAACACTACATCATAACCATGCTAAATTTGTTATTGAATGTTTTAACTTCAGTTCTGCTTCATTTTACAGGATGAGTCTTATTTCACTTCTAACAAAAAAACCTAGTATCATCCTCATTGTCCCACTGATTTTCCAAAGGTTAAGGTCAGATGAACAAATAAAAGTATATAAAGTGTAACACTGGTTGTAAACATTGTTTGATATTGAATATATACAGAGAAAACGATCACCTGTTGTACAACAGCTTTATGTCAGCAAAATTCTACTTTTCAGTTCTAGGGTACAAAAATAATTCCCTGAATATCAGTGTTGGTTATTATTCTGCGTTTATTATAATTAGGCCTATATTATTATATTTACTCTACCATTCAAATGTTTGGGTTCAGTCAGTAGAGTGCTTAGGCACCATGCAAACCACACATTTGCGTGGGGCCCCACACACAGTTCTGTCTCACAGTTCTGACCTTATTTCAAGCAGTTGCAAGTTTATATCACACACTTTTGACTTTATAACTTTTCTACTGTGCTTCTTGTGTGTTGGGCTACTATGTGCCCAACAATGTTTAATTCCTGTCTTACGTTGTAAATGTGCAAAATGTGCATTTATAGTGTTAATAATGATTTCTATTTAAATAATTTCAAATAATTAACTTTTTTATTCACATTTATATTTCTATATCAATCTTTCCGTTAATCAAAAACCCTGATAACAGTATCGTGTTATATATAGTGTCTGAACGCTAGACAATATAAGTTGTTCTGTCTACGCTGGACGCGTGCCAAGCCACCGACTGTAAATGGGTTTCCTGTCCTATTTCTGACACTCCACGCGCCTGAGCTACCGACAACTGGCCATTTGATGTAACGTTATCCAAGTAATGAAAATGTTGCATACTTTTGCAAGTAGTTTCAGTAAGTTTCAGCTCATAAACCTTTGGTGCAAACTCCTCTCAAACACAAATGTTAACAAATGTTAAGGTAATACATATATAATACAAATTATGCACACCCAGCGACACATTGGCGTTGCATGTGGGCGTGTACTTGCTTTCTATGCGTCTTCCGGAAGCAAATGTTTGTTTAGACTGTCTCAGAGGCAGAGCCGTTTTCTCAACGGTTCTGGACTGTCTGTGGTGAGTTGGTTGCTATGCGACGTGTCCCGGAAGTAAATATCTGCGTTGTGGTGTGTTGAATCATGGCTGCATCAACTGTCAACAATAACAGCCGTCACAAAAGGCAAAAATGCAGCGAGAAGCTGCCTTTACAAGACAGAGAGATTATTAAACCCTCCATAACAGAGCTCACCAAAGAAGTGCGGACCAACATCCTCTGTACGGTGGAAGGATGTGGGAAGATTCTGCCTAACACTCCAGCACTCAACATGCATCTGGTCAAGTCCCACAGAATCAAGGTACAACACTACATCATAACCATGCTAAATTTGTTATTGAATGTTTTAACTTCAGTTCTGCTTCATTTTACAGGATGAGTCTTATTTCACTTCTATCTTGATTCTTTAACAGTCCATTATGTATGTCTATATATTTTTTTTTCTGATTCTGACTGAGAATCAGTTTAAAACATTTTATCCTACTCTAAACACATAGCTATATAACATGCACCAGATTTGCCATATAACAAATATAACCATATAACGACATTTTACTTTTAGTTAGTTAAATACAATTAATCTATATAAACCCCAGATAGGAAATATTTCTTAAATTATTGTGCTTGACTTCGTTTGCTATAATATAAAGGGAAACCTCACTGTCAGAGCTATTCTGGGGATGTTAAGCATCTCCTTATCAGCTTTTTTGCCAGCTCTTAGCTGAAATTGGCAATGTATTGAATAAGAGCTGCTTGACAGCCTGAGTGACATAACCCAGTTTGCAACACAGAATGAGCCAGGGCTGTTTGCCAGGCATGGATTCAGATTTCTGAAGTCTTTGTGGCACTGAGGAGGAAGATCTATTGTCAACATGGTCTTAAAACTCTGGGTTGGAAGTCTTGCTAATTTCATGCTTTTTTTGACATAAAAATATTATTTTCTGATTGTTGCATCCCTCTGCGTATAAACACAGGCTACAAAGAAATCTGGTGTCTGTCTATTTGCTGTGCAGCATGGGAAAGCAGTGTACTGTTGTTGTTCTTCTTGCAACCCGTTGATGAAAAAATACCAAGTTTGACCTGACCATTCAGACTGAAAAGTATTAAAGGAATAGTTCATCCAAAAATGATAATTCTTTCATCATTTACTTACTCGCATGCTGTTTTATTTGTTTTTCTGTCTTCTGTGGGAAAATTAAAATATTGAAAAAATCTCTTCTTCTGAATATGATCGCTTGTTATGATTAAAACGGACCAACATTTGATGAAAATTAATGATGGTGCTAACACTGAGGCATCACGTCACTAATGCCTCAAACTGTTGCGCTCATATCATCACAACTTCGATTTTTCTTCCTCAGGAACACAATTTATCTGCCTGAGGTTATTTCTCTGTTTGTTTGTCCATGCTTTGGATTTCATCATGTTCAGTGACCCACACTGAGTGGATTATTTTCCTCAGGGTCAATGCGATGGCTTTTCGTAAGTGTGTATCTCCTATTCCCATAGTGTGTTTCTTATTGAAAGGGAATGTCTCAGATTAGTATGTAACCTTGGTTCCCTGAGTAGGGAACAAGATGCTGCATTGCTTGCTATTGTCAGTTATCAGTATGGTCTACTTGATAGAAAAATCTGAGTTGTGATTCTCATAGCTACAGATGCAGCATCTCATTCTTTATACAGGGAATAAAGATTACAGACAGAACCAATATGATTTCTTGCTACTTGCACCAAAAAAAAAAACATATTCTTATTGCTTTTTGTCATCTTTTAAAGCTGTTTCTCACTATATTTCTTTTGATTTCAGGAGGGGCTGGTCAACCCTACAATTAGAAAGGACATTAAGGAATCCCAAAAGCTCTACTGTTGCCCAATAGAAGGCTGCCCAAGAGGACCAAACAGACCCTTTTCTCAGTTTTCGCTTGTTAAACAGGTATTTGCCATTGCTATTTGTCTGGAGGTTGATTTTTTTTTTCTGTGATGTTATTTTGGTAAACTGACACTAATTCATTTTTTATTCTTTTCTAGAACTTGATATATAATTGATGTCCTGCTAGGAAAACAGCTGACTAACATGTTTCCTAATCTTACTAATGGTGTAGCACTTTATGAAGATGCACGCAGAAAAGAAGCACAAGTGTTTGAAGTGCAGTAATGGCTACAGCACTGAGTGGGACCTGCGGAGACATGTTGAGGATTGTGGGAGGACATACAGCTGTACATGTGGTTGTCCTTATGCCAGTAGAGCAGCACTGCTGTCTCATATCTACAGAACAGGCCACGAGGTTCCCAAAGAGCACAGGTACTCATTTTATCTGGCTAAGAGTTAAAACTGGTTTTGTGGTGGTACATTTTGCAATAGGAAAACATAAAAAGAGCATAGTATATTTTCCACCTTGGCTTGCTTAAATCATAATACTAATATCTTCTTTCAAATAAATAACATGTCTGACCTAGGATAATATGTGGCTCAGGACAGTCACTGCGTCTTTCATTGCTAACTTATATCCCAGTGTAAGGTTGTTAATCATACTGTATGTCTTATTAAAATGCAATGTTTGTCTTAGGTATCCACCAGTGAAGAAGAGGAAAATGGAAATATTGTCAAGCAGTACAACAAATTTTATGCCTGATGAACTAATAAATGAAATTCCAGACTGTAAGAAAAAGCTCAGCGAAGGAGCAATCCCTACCATATTCGTCTCTGGAACCTCGGACACAGCACAACACAACACTAACCACCCCAAACACACCCAGAAGCTCCTTCTCCCAAAGCCCAAAGTGGCCCTAGTCAACGTTCCTATTATGCAGTTCACCCACCTGCCTGTTCTCCTACCCTCCACGGAAAGTAGTGCCTTGAGGTCATTGGTCTTGTCTGTGGATGCACAAGGGTCCGTAAGCACTGTGCATATTTTGTCACCGCAGGTCGGCACAGTGGTGCCTGATCTGAACAATAAGACTTTCAAAGAGGCCTTTCCTGTACATACATCAGGCCCAGAAACAATTAGCACAGGAGTACAGGTCAATCTTGAAAGTCAAGCCTCTGTGGGAGATCCAGTGGATCTTGGATCCAAAAATAAAAGCACTTCAACAAACATTCAATCTGACATATCATATTTCAACAAAGGGATGGATGCTGGACCATTGACTGTTTCCCCCTGCTGTGAGGCCTCGGTGTCCTCTTGCTCTCAGACAGACATCAGCGTAAGCGCTCAGATTCAGCTGCCTGTTAATGTGCAAACCCAGACACTACCCTCACAAATCAAAGCCACATTTTCCATTGGAGCGCAGACAGATGTTTTCAGTTTCTCTTCCTGTAATGTGACCCGAGAAACACAAACGAGCTGTTCTGCAGCCCCAGTGGATGAAAGCCAAATGGACCAAGCAATGTGCACAAATCTTTTCGATACTGATACTCTCAGTGTCTCCACTCAGACTGCAGAGGCTGACGCACATTTCAGAACCAGTGCTTTAGAAGATCCTCTGACCAGCACTGGAGCTGGGCTTTTTGAGGACAAGACTGCTGCCTCCATGTGTTTTGGGGCCCAGACGGACATTTTGCACCAAAACACAGTAGCAGACAACCAGACTCAGACCATGATACTTTTCCGTGACCTTGAGAATATACTTTCTGACAGCATGACTGGGGCAGCTTCAAGCTGTTCTGCGGGTTTAGTTGCTATGCATGAACCGCATCACACTGGTATTGACTTTGACTTTGAAGAGTTCCTTAATGCGACACACATTCAGACGCAGACAGAAGAAAGTGGTTTAAACAGTCTGAACACAGAGACAACTTTGGAGCTCCTAGACATTGAGACACAGACTGACTTCCTGCTCTTCGACAACCTTGGTAATGGGCACAACAGTGACGTTGGAACAAGGGTGCAACCAAGTGATCTGGAACTTGAGATGTTTGACACTCAGACCCAGACAGACCTTAACTTCTTGCTAGACACGGGTGGGCACATGCCTCTTGGCAGTATCCTCAGACAGTCTAGTTTCAGCATGAGCACAGAGTCCTCAGACACAGAAACACAGACCGATGTCAGGCCTGCTCCACTTTCTCTGCCTTGCTCCCATGATGGCCAGGTGAGGCTCAGCACTGCTGAAACCCAGACCATCTCCAGTTCCTTTCAGAGCCTTGGCCACCTCTTCCACACTAGCAACGAGACCCAAACAGCAGTGGATGACTTCCTTTCAGCAGACTTGGCCTGGAACATGGAGTCTCACTTTAGCTCGGTGGAAACCCAAACGTGTAAGGAGCTCATCTCGCTATTTCAACACAATGAGAAAGCCAAAAGCTAAAGGCTCCATCAAAGGTGATTTGGTTGATTTAGGTCACATAATGAAGGAGTCAATCCTAGTATCTCCCTCAGCAAGGGTGGCAGAACTTCAAAACAGTTCCTCACAACCATCTAGAGCTCAATCTGTCAGGTAATAATTGTGTGTGTAATCGCAGACTTTTATTTTAGACACAAGTCCACAATAAGGTATTGCATATACCCAAGTCTAAGGATGTATAAGTATACCTTTGCAGCACTTTATCGCCTCACTATTAATGATCAACATATATTGGTAGTCCTTAAAGTATTTTGTTTGTTGTAGTAGGTCAGGTCAGAGCCTCTTGTGGCAATGTGTAGTAAGTTCGTACTGATGTTACTCAGAAATCAGACAGAAATGATAAACATTCATTCCACAAATAAAATGTATTATCTCGTAGGTATACTTTCTAGTCTGATATTGTTTAGATGTCTTGAGTCTTATTGTCTTTGTACAGTCTGTGTTTTATTTTAAACTTGGGCTGTTTGTTTGCTTTGTGGTATAGAAAAAAGTGTTACATTTAATAGTGCAATGCTCTAGAGTCTAGACCCATCTAATCGCCATTGTGAGTATATTTAGGTCTTGAATCATTACAATTCATGCAAATATTTCTTGCTGACTGTTGTCATAATTTAAGTTACATCCTAAATCAGTTGAATTTGCATCTTATGCATGTTTCAGACATCACATTTCCTTCAAAAGCAGTGCTGAGGATTTGTTCCTGTTTACTGTGATTTGCATTCTGTACTGTGAGTAAATTCAAATACGCAAATCACAAATGTTTACTGTAAAACAAAACCTTTAATACTTCTTTGAAAGCAAGTATCAATTTTGATGTTGTTCATATATCTATATATCTATCATATATCTATCATCAAATATGTTCATCCCTCCTTACGATTTGAAGTAACTGTTTACACATACTGTATAAACCTTTTGTTGATGCCTTAATTTAAGTGTTGTTCATATGCTTTTGGCTGAGATAATGAAATCACAGTGCTACTTAATGGAGGAGATTTAGAATTGGTGTCCTTAGTGTTTTTATCTTGGAATAAATACTGCAAGTAAATACATGTTAATTTTGTGTAGGCAATGATGATGTCATAGTGAAAACTATTGCTATAGAAAACTTAAGAGTCCAAGTGTTTCTCTTTAAAGAGTACATGCATATTTTTGTGCCAAGAATAGGGATATGCCGGTATCAAATTTTCATGTTGCGATTAAGTGCTAATGCTTTTATCACGGTATCCGGTATTATCATGATATTGAAATGTAGTTTTAAAAAAAGTGCTGTCATAATACAGTATAACAGGTTTAATAACTTTTTTCTTATAACAAAAATAACAACATTTAAATGCAATAAAGCAATACAGAAAAATGTATAAAGTTAAAAGTTTTACACAGATTAAAGTGCAAAAGAACTATAAAGATCAATAGGTATCACTTTACAATAAGACCTCATTAGTTAACCTTAGTTAATGCATTAACATTCACAATGAGCAATAGCTACATTTGCTACAGAAGTTATTAATCTTTGTTTCAAAAATACAAGTCTTAGTTCATGTTAGCTCATTAAATAACAGTTGCAACTTTCGATTTTAACAACTTGTTATTAAATATTGGAATACCTAAGATTAATGAATGTTCAGAAGAATTTTTCATTAGCAGTTTGTTAACTAATGAATTAACTAATGTTAACTAATGAAGCCCTAATGTAAAGTGTGACCGAACAATAAAGAATCAAAACACTTTCAAACAATATCTAGGGCATGTTGTAGTCCAGATTAAAATGTAAAAAAAGTTTGAAAATAAATAGCCTATTAATTCTAAATATTTAAGTATTTGGCTCTGTGATGAACATCATAGCAAATACACAAATCTGAATGGCTGTTTAAAT
>NW_015555806.1:46532-54496 GCF_001515605.1 Sinocyclocheilus anshuiensis | reverse complement strand
ATTATTATTATTATTATTATTATTATTTCTGCAGTTTAGCGCCATCTGCTGTCAGAAAGTGCCATGTGCTTCTCGTCCGCGCTTATTTACATCAGAGTGCGCACGTGTCTTTCACGCAGCATACAACGGTGTTGTGCATTTTGAACAGTTGATGGGAAAAGTATTCTTAAAATGCATTCAAAATTCTGAATAATTTGTAATATATAATTATTCACGGTATTTAGAAGTTCCCACGATAACATTATCGTGCACATTCATTACCGTGATATATCACATTACCGAATACCGGCACAAGTCTAGCCAAGAATAACTTTTGTGTTGCTTTTTGTTTTTCACCATGTCTTATTTAATTTAGTATAGCACATAATTTATAATTAGGTGTAATAATAATTATAAAATTATGATTATTGTTGTTCTTTAGAGGCTGGGCATGTGTATAATCTAGCTATGTTCTGTTGTTTAGAGGCTATGCTGATGCACATGAAACTGGAAAATAAACTGCAGAAAATAAATCTTTGGCCATTAATTGAATCAAGCATAATACTGCTATTTATATTAATACAATAATGTGTTTTATTTTCTTCTTCTATTCACTTTTATTGTCCTGAGCAAATATAAGTGTCTGTTCTAAATCTGATTATTTTTGGCACATTCAGCTGGACACAGCTTTGTAGAACATTCCCTAGTTGTGATAAATTTCATGGAATCAAAATAATACTTTGAAGCAAAATAATACATTGAAGAAAAAAAAAATCAACAACCATTGAAGGTTGCATTTTTTGGAGGGGGGGATTATCTCTTATGGTCTTAGTATTCAAAGCCATATACAAATGGCACAGGATATAAAGTACTATTCAGTTGTATATTTGTAAAGGATCAACTAGTCTACACACCTGAATTCAGCTCTTAATCAGGTTAATTTTTTTTAGTGAATGTTGGACAGTGTTTAGCTAGTTTGAACACTGAACATGCATAGTAAAATAGAATGCTTCAGAGTATTTGGATGCTGCATTCTCAGAAAAACCACCAGACTTCCCTTTATCTCTTTATGTTGCGTAGTCATCTTCATGTAGCACATATTTTCAAGTAAACTGAAGTGTGAAGCTTTTGTTCTTAGACTCTAAACGCTTATTTGTCTCCAAACAGTATGGTGCAACAATCTACAGAGTTCAAAGATCAATAATATTCACATAGGCATGTGAAATCTCGTTCCAATCAGCATTAGTCGATGAGCTTCAGGTCTTTTCAGATCTCTTGCTTTGTGGCTAGAATACAATCTATAACTGATGTTGTTCCTGGTAGAAGGCCTTGTCAATTCTTCCTGCCTGAGGTTTCTTCCCAGGGCATAGAAAGCCTGGGGTAATGTATTTGACACAGTGCTGGAGGGTAAATCATACTTATTTTGAAAAGTTATGTTAAAAATAGATGGCAGGTGATTGCTTTCCTGGGACAGCCAATGCTTTGTGCAGGGAGATTCCTTTAACCTGTAGCCATTCTCTTCTGGAATAAAGTCTGTGAGGACCTTGAAGACATTTCCTGGGTCACCAATGACACTCAATCTTTCACCAGCAGTGACAGCTCCGGTGGCATCAGGCATCATGGCCTTGGTGACAACTTCTGCTGGATGGAAATCTGTTGGCTCCACTCGTTTAAAAAGACTGTTCCTCAGGTTTCTGGACTCTTTGACAGGCGGCAACACACTAAAGCTTCTGATGCTAAGAGCAACTGTATTTTCCTTCAGGATTTGACACGGTTCTGTATGGTAATGGCAGACTGGTGGTGATTTTTGTGTACACTGTTCATCTCCAGACAGCAATTTGTTCATTAATGGTTCTGACATATTTTGCAGAGATAAACTGAGAGAGTATAGTTCATCTGAAGAGGAATTGTCAGTTTCCTCTGCAAGATCTAGAATGGTTGGATCAGTCTTTCTGAAAGTTTTCATTGCGTTTCCAGCAGAGCAGTAGATTGGCAGATCAGAAAGATTAAGGTCCGCACAGAGGAGACAGTGAGAGTCTATGATGTCTTGCTTGATTTTTTTCGCCTTCCTCGGAGGTTGAAGAAATACACCAAAAGGAGGAAATCTCCCCCAACCTTCAACCTGTTAAAAAATGCAGTCTGTGAGTTTCTTACTTTGAAATTATTAACGAATGTAAACTTTACACTGTGAGAACACTACAGAAGCTTAATCTGAAATGCATATGCGTACCACAAAGTTTACACGGCCTTTACACACAAAATGTATTTACGGACTGTTCAGTGCTGCATTTCCACAGACATTACAACTTATGAAGTTAATGTTTTATGAAATTATGGATATACAAACAACAAAATAATGAATGAAAACATTTACAATCTTACACATTTTTGGAAAGTTAAATAATGCACTGATACACTAATGCAGCCAAACTACAGTTGTACTGTTAATACAGTGAGATGTATGAGGGACCTAGGGAGGGACACAAGCAAACAATTACAAATGGATGATCTTTTGTTTAAATTGAAACCCATTTGTAATTATTTGTGATAACAATATATTATATTAATATCTGTAATTATTTTTTGATAACAAACACGACTCACAGCATCTTCCCAGCCAGTGCAGCTCTGAAGCAAATTTATGTTGTGCTCCCTGCAACAATCCTCTTCGCTGAGATCCAACAACATATTGACATACTGTCTGCCCGAAGACTCTGTGTTCCTTTTTGTGCTGTCAGTAGTCGTATGCTGTTTCTCGGCATCAGTAGGCCTATAGTCTGATGCACGGACTTCAGTGCTATTCATTCCGGACTGCTTCAGTCACAGACACAGCAACAACAACAAAAGAGATGTAAAAAAAAATGGTGTTTTACAAGTTAGCTCTTAAGTTGTCAGGTCACATCTGTAGTTAGGAAAACATGTTTAATAACACCCTAATGAAATAGCCTACTGAAAGACTGCATGAAACATAGCAAACATGTATGCGTAAATACATTAATCGAATAACAAACATGCAAAGTAGCCTAAACAACTTACGTTAGTTTTGACAACACTAACATCTTAAACGTGGTAGCCTGCTGGGCAATAAAAATAAGTATAGAGGCATAAACTGGTACCCTACTGCATTTCTGAAAATGCGCGAATGGGTGTTTAGAGTCCTGTTGTCTTGACAACCGTGGGATAGGATTACGCAGTGGAAAAAGATGATAATATCGGCATTAATGCAATGGGTGTTTTTGTACACTTGTTGTAAGTAGGGTAGCCTACATATTGTTAATGAAACAATATATAAAAAAATTAAAGTCTTAAAAATTAAATAGTAGTCTAGATTACACTGTGTGGTAGTTTGGGTAATTTATTATTTTAATATGGTCTTTCTATTTAAGGCATTCACGAAAGAATGATTATTTATTTACTTATTGCATGCTTCATTTTCTTAATTTTGTGAAAAATTAACAGGTCAATTTAGCAATAAAGCCAGTCGCATGAATCCCTCTGTCTAATTGCATAAGATTTGCAAAATGAATACCGATGAGCAGACATACAGGCACATTATTGATAATAGGCATCATCTTTTTTTTTTTTAAGAAAGTTTACTCTGAATTGTTATTGCGGTGTTTATCTACTGTGAGACGTGATCCACCGCACGAAGCCACGAACTGCCTGTGGCTAAGGGGGTGTGTCTAAACTGGCAGAGAATTCAAGTACGGTGAGGGAGGTGCTTATGAATATTAATTATTGAAACACGCCTTTCAGGTTCAGTTGATTTGCTGAAAGGAAGACGTTGGTAATGAATGCTAGTCAGCTGACGAATAAGCTTACATTGGCTTATGAATGTTAATTATGTTTCTCGCGATTGAGGAAGGTTGGCAAGAAACGTCGGCTTGACCTAATTAATATTCATAACCTAAAGCTTTGCCATAGTAGGATTCAGCCGGGGCAGCAGCATCTCGGCAAAGATTGGTTCAGATATCCGCACTACCATCAATCATAGCTTCACGTAGCTACAATGCGGAGGGACACTTAACATCAGACCTCGACTGGAACATTCTCAAAGGATTTTGCAGACACTTTTATGGAAGCCGAGGCTGCTGTGGTAATGCTGCCTCCCAAGAACTGCATCCCCAGAAACTACAGTTGTATCGCTGGGCTGTTCGGAAGCTTGACAGCAGCAGAGCAAAAGCTGGAGGACGGAGAAGAGATGGAGGGAGAGGAGGGCAAGAATGGGGACTGTGAATCGTTAGAAATCACCGTAGTGAATGAAAAACCGAGAGGAAGGGAGTCATTCCTGAAGCCCCCGCATAGCCCGACCCAGCGCCGCAGGTGCAAGTCTCTCCCCACATCAGCTGAAAGAGCCAAATTAGAGATCGCACGAAGCCGGAGCCCTATCAGTCAGAAAAGGGTACGTTTCGCTGACTCTCTGGGCCTGGACCTGATTTCTATCAAACACTTTGATGACACGGATATGCCTGAGGTACCAGACCGCATTATTGACAAATTCAAAAAAGCCAGAGCTCTCCACTTGAACAATTTCGACAAGTCCAACACATCAAGTCAGTCCGTGTTCATGGAGCTGCTCTTCACAAATCCAGGATCCCTGCCAGACTTCCTTGACAGAGTTTCTGCAGTGAAGGTTTTACTGGAGTCTGTTCAGGCTGATGAGTTCAGCCTCTCGGGGGTCGTACGGGTTCTTAACTTGGCTTTCCAAAAAAAGGTCTATTTGAGGTACACCTTAAATAACTGGACGACATTTATGGATATTCTGGCGTTTTACGTCCCCCATTCCAGCGACGGGCTGACTGACAAGTTTAGCTTCAAAATCATCACCCCGACCTCTCTGGAGGTTGGAGGAACGCTGCAGTTTGCCATCAAGTACTGTGTCGTGGGAGGTGAATTTTGGGACAACAACAAAGGGAATAATTACAGAGTAAGAAGGCACATATTTAAAATTTCTCCTCCGAGGGAATGGGAAAACGGCTGGATCCATTTTATTTAGCGCGCGCTTCAGCCTTACCGCTATGGCGATGCTTGCTCATGAATATTAATTTGGTGACTTCCGTCGACGAATTGGCTAAGTAATAATCATGAGCCAATTCCTCGCCATAGTAGGATTAGTAGTCGCTCCAGCAGTGTACCCTGACTGACCTTCCATGAAAAACGTATGTAGCATACCACCACATAGGCTATTCATAAATGTAACGCCGCGTTGTCTGTGCTATTTTCATTGCTTAAATAATGGTAGAGCATGGGAAATTAAATTAACGTCAAAAAGGTAACCACTAACATGTAACATTAGGCATATTTCTATCGTTGTAATACACTGAATGTTTAACTGCAGTACATGTAAGGCCATGGCGACAAAGACCCCTGCTGCATTCATTAAAATGAGCAGCACCATTGAACCCATAGCTTCAATGCATTGTGCTGTAATAGGATATTGTGTAATAATTACATAATCCACAGTGAGCCTGTTACTCTTCAGTTCAAGTGAAATCATGGTGCTTCAGCATCACTGTGCTTGTTTTACGTCAAACTGCAGCTAAGGGTTTAGGCTACCTCAGGCAGATTTTTGATACAATAATAAATCAAACCTTTTTAGAAGAGTGTATACCTTGGGTCCATGTAAAAATTGCAACCTGTTCCGCTCTGCCTGCTGAGAGCAGGCTTTGGACAAGTGCCTCTTGAGGCCAGGGGAATAAGGATTACCTGCATAGCTCTTACAGAGACAGAGCAAAAGTGAATTTACAGAGCCGCTGAGGTGTTTTGCTTTAGCAATCCATCCATGTGCACCAATTAAATATTGCGTACAATTTCTCTTCCTCACAAAATAGTCAACAGCCTGCATGTTTTCTTTTACTTTTCAAGTCATCAAAAAAATTGACCCTGTTTATATTTTTTAAAATATATAGTAGTTGGTATAGTCCACTCAAAAATGAAAATTTTCTCACCATTTGCTCACCCTCATGTCATCCCAGATGTACACGACTTTCTTTCTTTAGTTGGACACAAAGATTTTTAAAAATATTCTATCTTTTAAACGTTAACACATTAACAAAAGGGGTCATTTTTTGGGTGGACTGTCCCTTTAATGCATGTTACTGGTCTTATTGTAAACAATTCATCCTTGCATGTTTGCTTTTCTTGTTATATGCTCACTTGACATCTAAAACACAGTTACGTTCAGCGACCATTCCAGTTGGAAACACTTACTTTACACAATCAAGTCCAAGTTTTCATGCTCATTTTCACTCTGAAATGTGTCACAATACCATTTAGTAGCGTCAGTCACAACCTCTGTTTCAGAAAATGCTTTTGTATTTAAGGCCCTGATTAAATAAAATTCTGTTAACATCCAAACCACATCAGTCTTATAATTACTATTAAGCTTGTATATAACAGTTTATAGGTGATATGTAATTGTTGAAGAAGGAAAATGTGGCTCAACACACCTAAGGTTTTGCAGTCCATATACGTCTTTTCTGTGTGTGTGTGTGTGTGTGTTTATTTTTTTGCAACCCTGCTGACCCAACTGAGTATGATGGTCATGCTTAATTTTCAAATTTCTATAGTGTTGCATCTTTCTCATGGCCATTTCATAATTTTGGACTTTTCATTTAAATCACTTTTTCATACCTTCCCCCATCAGCAATGACATATTATACTAAAGCTTAATAGTTATTATTAAGATTGATGTGGTTTGGAATTGGTAAAGTGTGTTTGGAAAAAATATATGATCAGAATATTGATTAGGCTCTGCATGCACTGTATGTCTACCCCCCACCCCCTTAACAATTTTATGAAAACGTCATTATAAAATGACAGAAATTTGCATGACATGACACCAAAGTGGCTCTGTATAATTTTCCCTATGTTAAAAATACCTTTGTGAAAAAAATAGAACAAGGTAAAGTTTTGTCATTTAATAATTGACATACAACTCAAAATTCTTAATGTTTCTGTGGGTTATATATATATATAATGTCTAATGAACTAGCCAGTGTTTTTTTTGCCCCAGGAAAACAATTTCCTACACAGCTGCTACATAGTTTTGTGCCTACTGTATATCACTGTGGTATTTTAGACATCTTAAATAATTTTATCACTAAATATATATTTAATTTCCATTGATTTATTTATTTGGTAACTGTTTAATAAGTAGAATCATATACAGCCACTCAGGCATTGTCACAAAATTAACCCCTTCAAGGGGTCCTGATCGGGTACGTCGGGACCTGGTCAAACTGTAGGGAGTTATTTAACAATGATATAATGACTATATATAATCTCATACAAACCTAAGACCAAAAACATATCTACTGTGAAGAATTTCACACTCTTCCAGCAATTCCAGGTTTATTCTCTTTTTAATCAGATGATAACGTATTGATTTTTTTTTTAACAAAACCAAATGAGTATTTTCAGGGATGATTAACATTTAAATCGTCAGGGTTTAATATACCTCACATTGTGTAAGCTAGTAAATCTTGGCAATTTGTGTTGTTTTATAAATGTTATTTTTAATGACCTAACATGGGTGTAGGTCAGTGAAGTTTTTCAAGCCATACCTGAAATACCTTAGATTTGAAGATTGGGCATCTCAATCGATTTCAGTGACAAAAGCACACTGAAAGAATTATGTGCAAGGCTTCTCCATAGTTAAGTATTCACCTTATCTTTAGAAAGTTGTCCAAAGTTGTCATGAGCATTGTAATGTTTGAAGCGGATGTCATAACAAATGTCAGTTGGGAAGATTTTAAAACGTTTGGCCAATTCATAAATCTGTAAGATCTTACCTTCATGCTGTGGAAATATATACTGGAAGACAAAAGACAATGAGCACAGTGTTGAAAAGGGGCGGGGCTACAAAAGGTCTATAGTGAGTTACTGCCACTGAAGCTGGCCTATCAGGTTGCAGGGCAGATTAAATTACTTTCTGATCCTCTTTGTTGAAATCGCAGGGGCCCCCCGAAAGCCCTGATAATTGA
>NW_015555806.1:43596-46448 GCF_001515605.1 Sinocyclocheilus anshuiensis | reverse complement strand
TCCCCCCCCCCCCCCCCAGTGACAGCTACAGTTGATGATTGAACATAGAACATCACGTCACCCGAAGCTTTCTTCACTAGTGCCCTATAACCATTTTGACATCAGTCAAAAATTGTTCAGCACTTTTATTTAAGACTTTTTTGGTCTTTAGCTGCACTTTGAGTAGTTTATTACTGAATGACAAATGATTGTAAAGCTGAACCTTTCACAAAGTATGAATAGAGCATCTACCCTTTGTAAAGTTATACAGCATTCAAAAAGAATTCAGATACCTTATACATTACATTATTTAATAATATAATTATAGTCATATATTTATAATTATATATTTTGTTGTCACATTTTGTTATGTTGCATCGTTATGCTAAAATTAATAATCTAAAAGATGACCCAGAGAAATGGAATGCACCTAAACTAAATTTCAGGTGTCACAGCAAAGAGTCTGAATACTTAGCCTAGATCAATGTGATATTTCAGATTTTGTCCTTTTAAATAAACTTGCAAATGTGTTTTTTTTTTTTTTTGGTTTGGAGCATGGAGTATAGATGTGAAAAAATATTGAAAGCATTTTATCTTGCAACATAACAAAATGTGCGGGGGGGGGGGGGGAGTCTGAATACTTTCTGAATGACTCCTGCACAAATGAACATCCTGCTTTTCATGAACATCCACAACATCCTCTTATATGCCATTCTTTGTAATGTTTTCTTCATCTCTGGGTTTCTTCTATAGTCATCATCTCTTTTAAACTAGGGGTTTGGGACAGTTTAAAGGCAAGTTGAAGGAAAAGGCTTGCTATTTTAGGTTTTGTTGTAATGTAATTATTTATTGTTTAAAATAGTTTGATCTTTGTGGGAAAAATATATGTACTGTTATGTACAGTAAATATGTACTGTTGTTTTACAAATTACATTCTGTGTTTGTTTTAACCTATGCAATACCTGTCTTTACTGTTTCTCTTTGGCAATTGTATCAGTGTGTCATGTTGTTAATTGTTATTTGGAATAGTAATACTGTATGCCTTCTGCTTGCATGTACAGACATCCTGCATCTGTATTTATGGTGAAGTCTAATGTAGCATAATTGAGTTAAAACAAGAATTAAATACATTTTGAGGTATCAAAATTCCCTCTGTAATACCTCATTGTTCCTCAGCTTTACCCACTGTGTAGTGTTGAAGAGGGAAATGCACACACCTCAGTTTTCGGTGTTTGCTAATAAAATGCTGTTATAGTATACAATGCTGAAGTGAAGTCATTTGAAGTTCCATAAACTCCTACTTATAACTTATTGAAAGTCACGTACAAAACCTACATAATCATTTACTTGGACTAATGGGGCTCTGTCTTCTAATTTTATTGTTAAAATAATGACAATTTTAGGTCATTTGACAAAATTGTAAGGTTTATTTTTGGTTTCTCTCAATGGAACAAAAACCTTCCATGCTATTATAACTGCAATGTCACAGATATAATTGAAGCTTGCCCTTAAATTCTTTGCATTCTGCGTCTTCAGAACTGTCTGTTACACTGAGATGTAGCCTTCTTCTAACATATTTTGGAAACAAAAAGTGTCATTTTAGTCTTCATAACTGAATACAGATTAACTAGGTTGATGGATTTATATGAAGACAATATTCTAATATCATTTGACAAGCTTGTAATGAGGTTCCATTTACCTCGGAAACATTTTTTTTTTTTAAATATCTGCAAGTTAGAAGTTCTAGTTTTTCACACCTAAAGAATTCTGCTCAACTCCCCCCACTGTCCTTTTTGGAAACATTCTTCACACAAGATTGTCTTTCTAAAGGGCGGATAACCCAATTATATAATATTCTAGTAGGAAATCATAAAGAAAGTGCTGAAAATAAAAGACAAGCATAGATATATGACTTGAATAAAAATATCTCACTGGAGGATTGGGTACAGTGTGCTTAAAAGCACAAATGCAAACCATGAATACTCGGTTGAGCCTCTTATAATACAATTGGATAATGAGAACTTATATTACTCCTGTAAGATTAAATATATTTGACCCAAATATCCCTGACCTATGACCCTTTAAATGTAACAAACTACAAGGTAAATTTTTTCATACTGTGTGGGAATGTGAAGAAGGGCCAAAGTTTTGGGGTGGGCTGGTTCAGTATGTTTCTCAATTTACATCTTCTCCAATTCCTTTATGCCCTGTATTATGTGTATTGAGTATTTATGAAAACAGTTGTTCTTTATCTAGTAAAGAAAGAAAATGAGTGGACTTATGTCTGCTTCAAGCCAGAAGTTCTATTGCCCTATGATGGAAGAATGCTAGCTGCCCTTCCCTTGGACTACGGTTAAAAAATGTAATTTCTAGCGTGGCTCTTGAAAAACTTACATATGTAATAAGGAAAAAAATAATTGGAATTCAATTATATCTGGAAAACATTTTTTGGAATTTGTTAAAGGATAATGACGAGGCACTAGATGTGTGAAGATATGTAATATAAGTATAACAACAAACAGGATTGTATATTTCATGGTTATATTTATGTATTTATATGTATTTTTTTAATTAATATTTTTGCATGCCAATGTTTTGTGGTTGTGGGGATGGGTGAGAAGGTTTGATTATGTGTTCCTTGTTAAAGTTTTGAAAAAGTCAATAAAGATGTTTTAAAAAAATACAGATTAACTGAAAATGTGATTAGCTACAAGTACCAACCAGCTAATTTTTTTTCACGAACATACATTTTTCTAAGTGTAAAAGAAAAAAAAAATTAGTGGCTGGCTGCATAAAATCAGTTATCTATTTATTTATTTTTTAAACATAGAGGCTAAGTTTATGCAAATAGACATACCCCCCCCCCAAGAATA
>NW_015555806.1:32325-43506 GCF_001515605.1 Sinocyclocheilus anshuiensis | reverse complement strand
GACACCCCCCCCCCCCCAGTAATCTGTATAAATTTAATCCTAAAACACAACACAATGCAATACAGAACTGAATGGGTACAACACCTGTGACAAGTCAATTTCTCAAAACAGTTCCAGCACCACACAATGGATTGCCCTGTAACATGCTTAAAGCTTCTCAAAAAGCAAGTATTTATGCTAGTGAACATATCAGTGCCATCTAAATTGCAAGTCCTTGTGTCATTGTTCACAAACAAGATGTGTTTGTCAATATAATGGTGTACTTTCCTGATTTAAACTATGCCTATGGTTTGATGACAGTGACTGAACATGCTGCACTTTTTTCTGTATGATATCAGTTACAACAGATTAAAGTTACACATTGCTCTATGTGGTATATATTGATCTCAAGAGACTGGACAGGAGTTACATTTACACTTTTGCGGTTAGTCAATAACTAGGGCCGATTCAAATATCTGAGCTTGAATTGTTCCAAGTCTTCAATATTGATGAATGCTTTACACCAGATATGCATTAGCATACTGTAATGATGAAGAGCATTTTCAGTATGTGAAAAATAAAGTGTTACACCGTTATTCACTTAGCTCAGCACTTAAAAAATTTCGGACAGTTGTAATGCTATTAATGATAGGACTTAGAAATCAAATGCAGTACACACAATTTAATTGAAGGCCACTAAATATGTCTATCTCCATTTTTTATTATGATTTAATAGCAAAAATCTGTGCTTATTTTGTAAAAAAAAAAAAAAAAAAAAAAAGTTGTGCAGACACATGGAAGGTCTCAGTAGTTTATTTCAACAAAGATTCACTCTTTTTCTCATATCATACTCCATGCTCCACAGATATACAGTGTTGCGAAACAGGTAGTGCTTTACACAATAATATAACTTTATGGCTCTGCAAGCAAACACATGAGAGTTTCATACTATAAATAAATTCCACAGAAACAATCAACCCTCAAAAGAAACCATAATTTAGTTTCAATTCCAAAACCATCATTTTAATTCCAAACGTTTTAATTCCAGTGTTTCTACATTGTAATCAGATTCATAGTAAAGCTTCTAACAGTTTTAGTTTGCTTGCTTACAGTGTAACAACTTCTAAAAGTTTGCACATTAACTCAATATTCTCTCTGTACACAAACAACAATTAAATTACTTTTTGATCTCATGTTCATTTCCAGTGCAGACAAACAAGACATTCATCTTCGGTTTATTTGATGGTAGAATGTGAAAAACAAGATTTCAGTGCATAGCAATTACATAAGATAACCCAAACTCTAATGGCCATCTGTGTACCTGCCAATACACATGAGGGCTCTGCATCATAAATGCTGGTGTTGAAGTCTATATGGAAACATAGTAAGTTTCAGATCAAGGTGGATGTCTCAGAAAATCACAGTTCACAATTTTTATTTACACTATTTGAGTGAGCAGCTAAAGGGAAGCTCCTACACTGATTATTTGATGCATCACAATAAGTGGAAGCGCCTGGACTGTGGGCCTTTCTCTTACACTGCCCACACCAGTTTTTTGCAGATCTTCTATTTGTGTGATTTCGATGACAATTGTTTTCTAAAGGGACCAACTGAGGCACACGAAAACCAGCACATGAAGCATAAGAAGGTAGCCCATGAATATGTAGCGTGACTTCCCCCTGGATGGCAGTAGTTTGGAACAGCAGTATATGCTCCTTCCTTTGAGCCAACGCTGGCACAAGTAAACCCCACTCTTCATCTAAAATAAACAAAAAAAATAATAATACCATATCAAAGTGTAGGCACCTTTAAAACTGATATTGAGCATTACTACAGCATTACTACTGTTCACTTGTAAGCAAAACTATGAAAGTTACTGTAGCTTTAGATACAGGAATTTCAGTTGCAAGAAAACGTTTGTGAACCCTTTGGAATTACCTGGATTTCTGCAATGATTACTCATAATTACGGCTGTAGATTTAATGCATTTAATTAATTAGTTATGGAAAAAGTAATGCATTAAAATTGTTGACGCATTTAACACCCTCATCAGACCTACCTATGTCATCTTACATTTCATACCATGACTGGCAATAAATATGCAGGAAAACAACTCACTGCATGATGTAGCCTATAGAATGCAGTTATATGCCCCTAAAATCCAAGATACAGGGGCAAAAAAAACCCTGTTTGATTTTTCTCTCATATTATAGCAGTAATATCACACAAGTAATGAGTACAATATCACAAGAGTGCTGTTTACTGATTTTATACAACATGGTATGCGTGTTGGAGCAGTGTTGGAACTAAACTCTGCAGGGCTGCATTTACTCAACCTCATGTCATCTCAAACCTGTATGACTGACTTTCTTTCATTGATGCCATAATTTTAAATTTTAGGGTGAACTATCCCTTTAATACCCATTTAAAAACCATTCATCTCATGGCATATTATCTATGCGATAATTGCACTGTAAATGCATTCATGCTACCTCTGAGATGCAGTACACAGCCTGTAACCATATATTTAAATACCAATTGGCCATTGTGGCATAAATGTTTATGCATAACAATTTTGTGTTGAATCAAATCAAATATTTATTTCTAAAGCTATTTTTTATGAGAGATTCAGTGAGAGATTCAAATGCAAATAATTTGATTGTTCACCACATTATGTAATTTTAATTGCTTAATAGCCCTACTCATTATGAAGTCTCATCTTCATCTAAAATCAAAATTAAAACCAAATACTTTCTGACTAATGGACCCACAAACAGTTGAACTTTTCAATGAAGATATAAAGAATGATCACTGACAGGGCAGGTTCGAAAGTTAGTGAATCTCTTGATTCTCTCTCTTTATAAATTGCAACTGTAATTCTTTTAAGAATGAACAAGCTGACAGTACTTTGAATGGGTTTTAATGGTTTCAATAGCTGGGGGCAATGACTGGAAGCTTCATTTATACATTAATTTATACATGAAGTACCTTGTGCATGAACAGGTGCCGGCTTGGGCAAAGAACAAGTTCTTCATACTGTTCCTCGTCTCTTTCTAGCTGAATACTAAAGTCCCTTTGAGAATGCCGTAATTGGTTTGACTCCATGCTGAAACACACACACACACACACACACTTGTGAAAAAAACGAGCGCATGAAATACTATGATCCTTTCAGAAGCTGCAGAACAACATGGGTTACAGGGGAAAGCTGGATTTGATTTGATTATCTACAAAGTACAAGATGCCCAAATGCTAAAGGGATAGAGGGTTTCATTCTTTCCAATCTCACATGCTAGGAGGAGAAGCATTGTGATTAAATAGCTTTTTATTTGATAGCGTCTGTTAAAATCATTTCTATTTAATTTCCAGTTTACAGAGAAGGTAGGCTTCCCTATTGAGCTGTTCCAGAATGTTAAGCCACTTATGCTGATTCATGCAAGACTGGCTTGGATGCTCCAAGGCCCTGCTCCCAAAGAAGATCATAAGCATATTGTGCTAACATTTTACAGATATTATTTGCTCATTCTCCAGCTTCAGTGGACTTTAGTGCACGCCACTTGTTCTGTGATTTATATTATGAACTTTTCAAAAAGTGATTTAATAAATGAACTTTTCTCTTGTACCTCTTTACTTTCTGTTCAGTCAACCGCATGGCTTCCTCTGCAACCTCTCTCCTTGATCTCTCCTCCTCTAATCTGGAGTTTAACCGAGACAGATGAAACTCTGCCTCAGCCAGCCTGGACAAAACATTTAAGAGAGTATCACACAAAAAGCTTACAACACGAGTCATCTACAAACATTGTCTGTCTGTCTGTCAAACCTCAGACTGAGATCTCCACTGTCTGATCCACTTGGGTTAAAATCGGCACTGATTGGTTCCTGAGGGGCTCCTGGTGGAACTTCTGTGTAGACTGAACCCTGTTGAGAAATGAACAGACTTAAACATATACAAGACTTGATTATAATTTCATTTCAAGGCCCTATCATATCAGTTCCTTTTTCAGGGCCAAGAACTAGAGGTGTTGTCGCACCAGTTCTTTCTATTAGACTTATTATTATTATTCTTCATCTGCCTGGGAGTGTATGGCAATATATGCTAAAAATGATGAGATTTGGCATTAAAACTTTTACATATCTTGTTCATCAAAATGTATTGCTGGGCTGTTAAAAGTTAAAATGATGAAAAGTTAACAATGTTGAGCCAAAACAGGAAATGAGGCAACACACAATTTGAGTTGAATTACTGAAATAAATGAACTTTTCCACAACATTCTAATTTATTGAGATGCACCTGTATATATATACACGAAAACTGGTAGGCTGCATAGGTAGCATGACCTGAGTATACATTGTCAAGTTTGGTGACAGTGCCAACATTTCGATTAAAGCACAAAAAAGTCATGTGATTACTGAACCACTGCACTGCAGCACCTCTGTGTGCACACATTAAAAAAATGAATAAATCAATCAATCAGAAAACATTTTTTTTAACCACTGACTTTTGAACCATTTATGATACTCATAAAATCAAATACAAGGAAGGAACCTTCCAACTTGGCACATTATGAAAATGTTTATTTTAAATTTTTTATCAACAGGACTGAAACAACGCAGTTTAGGGAGTTATTTGAAAACTGATATTTTTACCTATATGACACAGGTTACATTTATTGATCAGCTGATATTAAACTAGATACTTGCAATAACAATGTTCATTATAGAATTTAAAGAATCAAAAATCGTACATATCAATATTCAGCTAATGCCACAGTTGCCAACAACCTCACATCCAGTGACACTATAAGGATCTATCATTCATGTTATCTTTTAGCCAACAACCCAGTAACAAAAATTATGTATGTTCAAATGGAAAGGCACCAAAACTTTACTGGACAAACTGGAATGGTTAGACTCCACCTTTACAGAAAGATAAACTCACCTGTGTGTGTGAATACTGATTTTGAAATGGTCTCTCCTGCCAATAGCAGCGATTCTGGAGCTCACTAACAGTCTGCTGTGTGTCTCTGAGCATCTTGGAAACAGTGCTTAACTGGGAGGACACCCCTTCCTTTTCCTCAATTGCCTGTTGCAACTAGTAGATATACAAGGATAATAATACATGAACAAATATAAAGGAAAACAATTCATGGCAGTAAATATAACACTTTCTTTTGCTTTCCAGATGGAACATTTGGATGCATACCTTGATGTTGAGTTGTTGGAGGCTAAAATCCCTTT
The DNA here is from genome assembly GCF_001515605.1 of Sinocyclocheilus anshuiensis. Lineage (NCBI taxonomy): Eukaryota > Metazoa > Chordata > Actinopteri > Cypriniformes > Cyprinidae > Sinocyclocheilus > Sinocyclocheilus anshuiensis. Next base: position 38,289 of record NW_015555806.1, on the reverse strand, counting down.
GCTGGATCTCTCGCTGACAGTGCTGCAGATGGCTATGCAACTGGACCCAGTGTTCTGGAGACACATCTTTACCCTGCGAAGCCATGGACTCCTGAAGACACAGACAAATGTAACTAATTTTTTGTAAAACAGGAAAAGTTTTTTGAGTGCTGAGACCAAATTAGCCAAAATCTCCCTAAAAACTGTAAACGTTTCTGCATCATCATTCACCAACTTAAACTATGCCCTAAAAATATGTACTCTTTTTGTGAAGAAAAAGATCATACTTTTGAGTGTGTAGCAGAATAGTAGGCAAGTTTTGGGACATAATACCCACATCATAATTGCATCTTTAATGGATAACTTTGTCACACAGTTGAGTGTATCTATCTAGGTATTTAGCACTAACCAGGACATGGTATTTCTCTCTCTCCATTGTCTTGTCTTCTTCCACTTTGCTGGATTGCCACTTGTGATGTTGTAGCTGGTCCTGAATTCTCTGAATCTGATAACTGGAATTTCTGCAGATCTCTTCTTTTTCCAAGACCAATTTACAGATCTCTTCTTCCTTTAACGATTTTTCACTGATAACTTTAAGCGACTCTTGTTTGGTCAAATCGTATTCCTCTTGAAGTTTCTTGTATAGTTCATCCAGTTTCTGCACTTGTGACTGAGCAGCAAGCGTGACTTGTTCCTTCTCAGTTTGTGTTTCCCTGAGTTGTGTGATCTCTGAGGTTAATCGCTCTATTTGACAGGTTAATTGTGAAACTGTGTTTTCCAGTTCTGATGCACTACCTTGCAAGTGCAGACACTTTTCCTTCTCCTGCATTAATAAATAATCCTTTTCATTAATGATGCTGATGAGATGGGTATTCTTTTCTTGTAAGCTCTTTAACTCTCCCTGAAATTTTGCAATTTCGTTCATTTCTAATTTCAGTCTTGCTTCACATGATTCTGATTGTGCCATTAACGTCTTTTTAACCAGAGAAAACTCTTTATCTTTATTTAACAGAAACCTATCTTTTTCTTGCAAAGCTGTCTGCAAATTCTGAACTTCTTCATGTAGCTCAGAGATCACTGTTATTTTCTGGGTGATCTGACTTTCACTTTCCAACAGTTTGACTTGCATCTTATTTACAGACATCTCCTGTGTCCTAAAAACTTCCTCTTTCCCCTGCAGAGTGAATTGTAAAGCTTCACTTTCCCTTGCAGAGCAAGTTGTAAAGCTTCAAGTTGAGAGTGTTTGGATTCTAACTGCTCTGCCAAAGATGCCAGTTCGACTCTTTTACTTTCCAATTCCTTTCGTAGGGATGTGGTCATCTCTTGTTGTCTAAATATTTCTGCCACTGAATTCTTCAGTTCAGATTTAATTATAATGTTTTGGTCATTCATTGCTTGGACATTATCTTGATATTCCACAACCTCTATTTGTTTCTGTCTGAGCTCCTCTTTTAATCTTATATTTTCTGCTAAATGCTCCTCTAAAGTGCCTTTTAAATGTGTATTATCAGATTCAAGCTTCACAATATTTTCATTCATAATACCAAGCTGACAAGTTAGAGAAAGCACCGACTCATTTCTTCTGTACAATTCATCTGAGTGATTGTGGCATTCAAGATTTTTCTCTCTTAAAGTGCTCTCTTTCACTTCCAAAGTCTGGTTCAGTCTGGAACACTCCATTTTCAGAGAACTCATCTCTTGTTGAAGGATAAAAACAAGTTCTCTTTCATGACTAAGTTCGTTTTGTAGCAAACGACATGAATTTGATTCTTTCTGCAGCAGTGTGTCTTTCTCTGTCAGACCTGATTTATAATTACAAGCTTGTTCTTGAAGAATAGAAAGACTATCTTGTAATTGCTTGAGTTGGTGCTGATAAGCTTCCATTTGTGTACTTTGGTCTGTTAAGGTCTTTTCTTTTTCAAAAACAATATGTTTGTATCGAAGGACTTGAGAAGTGGTGGATTCAAGTTCTCTCCTAAGATGATATACTTCCTCTTTGGTCTCCCCGAGACATTTTGAGAGGGCTGCACATTCTAAAGACTTTTCCTGCAAGGTCTCAGCTCCAGACTGCAGTTTATTTTCTATATTGTTGTGCTCCTCTACTTGCAAAAGCAAATCTTCCTTTTGTTTAAGCAAGCCTTCTATGCTTTTACGGTTTTCCACATCTTGTGTTTCAAAAATCAAGATTTTGTTTTGTAGATTCTCCCTCTCCTTGGTTGTTTCTGTGAGTGACTTCATCTGTTCATTTGTTTGTACTTGAAGGTACTTATTCTGTTCATCAAGACTAGCAATTTTAGAAGCAAGTTTGTCATTTTCTTCAAGTGATTTTGCAACCTTGTAATTCATTTCAGACATAACTTGGGCTAGTGTAAGCACTTCTTTTTTTTTCTCTTCCAACATCTCTTGTAATTGTTGATGTTGCCTGCTCAATGTCTCATGGAGTCCAACAATGCCATCTTTTTCTAAAAATATATTAGCCATTGACTGTTTGTTTTGCTCAAGTTCTTTGTTCAATTCATTTCCTTTGAGTGTTAGCTCTTCCTTATCTCTTTGCAAGTGTTCTATTGTTTTAACACTTTCTAAAAGCTGCTGTTCAACTTCAGATATTTTGCTTGCCAGTCTTTTCTTTTCTTCTGAGACATCAGAGAGGGACTGGACACTAGCCTCAATTTCCCTCTTCAATTGACAACTGTCATTAGTGAGACTTTCGACTTGTAAAATCAAGTTGTAATTCTGATCTTGCACAGCTTGCATTTGCTCCTTAGCATTATCCAGGTGCTGCTTTTGTCTTGCAAGCTCTCCCAAAGTCTGCTCAAGCGATTCCTGAAGTTTCTGATTGTTATTATTCACAGATTGAATACTCTCAATTTTATCAGACAAGTCTTTCTCAAGGTTTTTTTTGGCTTCATTTCGAATCTTAAGCTCTTTGTTAAATCTCTCTCTCTCAGCTACTGTCTCCTCTTGAACAATCTTCAGCTTATCCTCCAATACAGATATTATCTTTGACTTATCTTGGACATCTTTCTTAAGCTGTTCTTGACATTCAACCTGCTCCTCAAGTTTTCTAGAGAACATTAAAAGCTCACTTTCATGTTTGCTGACTTCAGCAAGCAACTTATTACGTTCATCCAGGAAAGATTCTTTTTCATGCACTTGTTCTCTATCCAATAGCTGGACTTTGAGATTCATATTCAGCTTCTGTATTTCCATGCGGAGATCCTGAATAGTTTTCTTGTCCTGTTCTGTTTGCTTGGTTAAGTCTTTAATGTCATTACTCTTTGACTCAACGTCTTTTTTCGATACTTTTAGATCAGTTTCAGTTCTCTTCAACTGTTCAATCAGCTGAGGTATTAGGACATTAAAGAACTGTTGGTCAGAAAGCTGTGGGTCTCTAAAGATTTGAACATCCTGTTCAATTTTAGTCAGCACATTCTCTTTGAACTTCATTTCCTGTTTTAGTTCATGAATTTGCTCTGAATATTCTGCTGTACTGGATGTTAGTGCCAATATATCTTTGTCCTTATCAGTGATGACATCTTGAAGTCTATCGATTTCACGCTCACATCTCTGCAAGTCATGAACCAGTTGTGCTCTTTCTTCCAGATGAGCAGCGTTCAGTCTGTCGAGATCATCGTTTGTTTGAACCAGATCATTCTGCAATGATTCTATAGTTGTCTCTTGTTTCTGGATCTGAAACAAGAAAATGGAATGTAAAGATATGTTAATCAACTTAATCAAGTAAATAAATAATATATTTTGTCGAAATTTAATTGTGGAAAAAAATGTGACATGGGAACCAGTGAACAATCATGTCTATAAGATGTTACCTTGTCTTTCAGCACACTGAGTTTGAGTGTCAGTTCTGCAACAGTTGCTTTCATCTCGGAGTTTTCCTTCTCAAAGGTGCTGCATGTCTTTGTAACTTCAGCCAGCTGCATGGGAAGGTAGTCTCAATTACTCAGATGTGATTCAATAAATCACATATACGGTGTCATTTTCTTAAATGTGCGACACTGTTGATTCTTGGGTCTGGACTAAACGGTTTAAAAAACTAAAATAGATACTGAATGCAAAAAGCTCTAAAATGCTTATAAAAATCACATACCCACAATATTTATTACATTATTTACATTCACTTGAGTGGTGAAGAGGTGTTATATTTGGACACAAGCACAATTTGTATTATTTTAGCTGCTGACCAAAACATATTCAAGTTACCATTATATAATGAATGTGGGCTTAAAGTGCACATTCTGATCTTTAATTTGAGGGTATTCACATTAAAATTTGAGGAAAGGTTAAGGAATTACAGCTCTTTAATATGTACCACCCCCCTTTTTCAAGGGACCATAAGTAATTGGACAATTGACTCAAAAGCTGTTTCACAGACAGCCGTGGGCTATTCCTTCATTATTTCTACATCATCGTTATTTCCATGAGTTCCAGACTTAAGGCAGTCATTGCCTGCAAAGGATTATAAACAAAATATCAAAACTGAACATTTTATTTATGATTATATTTATTTGTCTAATTACATTTGAGCTGTAATTTTTCATGCAAGATTGATATACAGTGAAAATTCCTTTACTGTGTGTCTTATATTTTCTTTTCATATTAAATATATATATATATATATATATATATATATAAAAAAGGGGTGCAACGGTTCACAAAATTCACAGTTCGGTTCGATATGACACAGTGGTGTCACAGTTTGGTTCGGTACGGGGGTAATTGGTTGGAAATATTTCTGTTTTAAACCATGAAGGTGAGCCAATGGATATCACACAAGCAACGTGCAAACTTTGCGCAAGAGTTATGCCGGTGAACGTCTTAATCTCAGTCAATTCACTATGCAGAAAGTGAAAGTAAAAACTGAATGACGGAGCTTTCGGCATCTGATGCCGCATATTCTCTCAGAGACGACGAGAGACGAATCTACTTCAACATATGCTGATAATGGTATATAGCTAACTGTTTTCATTTATTCACTTAATATTTCTCTTGTGGCCCGTACATAGTGGAAAAAAAATGAGAAGAAACGTATTTCGTGTTAAACAGGTTGTTTTTGAAAGTCGGTGCTTGAAATATAGGCTAAGCTTTTTATTTCACTGATTTTTAGTATCAGCCAAATCTGCGTCCCCAAATGATTTTAGCAAATGGCTGCAATATAACAAAGAGTGAAAAATTGAAGGGGGTCTGAATACTTTCCGTACCCACTGTATATATATGCGTTCAAGAAATCAACAGTCTGCGATTGACACATTGCTCAACGCTGCAAAAATACGTTGTAAATAGGAACCTTTGATACTCCACAGAAAACAAATACGGACTGGATAGCTTGCCAGATCTTTCACCAATATGCTATTATTACTGCTTCACCTGAGGGTGCTATTGCTTTCTTTCACCGCCGTAGAACCGGGCCTGAAACGGATTATTATTACACTTGGCATCAGTTTTACAACCACCAGTCTGTGGTCAGTGCTTCTGTCTCTCTCTCACACAAGACATTTAAGGGCAAGGGACTATCAATAAAATAGGTTAGGAAAGCTGCACATATGCAGTAATTCACATTCACATCAACTGCATAGCAACGGTACAATTACTTGATCTAAAATGATGCTTTGTAATTAGTATCAGAGGCTCAGCTGTTAGTAAGATGCGACAGTAGTTGTTTCGTGTCATGGCTGCACTGCCACCTTGGGTGTGCTTTTTTCAGTTATGTCACTTCTCCTTATATGTTTTGTTCTTTAATTTATTTTACCAACCAATACTTAAGCACGAGAAGTAATAATGCACCAATTACAACAAAAAATCGCAAGCTTCACACAACAGCATGAAACACAGTTAAAGGGGAAGATAACATGACAGTAGATTGCGGACAAGTCGTAATACGCAAACAGCCCTGGGCAAAAAGTAAGCATACGGCGTATACATGCTTTATACACATATATACATATATATATACATATATACATATATATA
>NW_015555806.1:27280-32154 GCF_001515605.1 Sinocyclocheilus anshuiensis | reverse complement strand
GATAAACTTCACATTTCAGCCTTTAAACCATTTTTTAAGAAAATGGATGACAAAGTATGAACTATTACATTAATTTAAACAATTACCAAGCAATTATTATATTAATTAAATAACAAATATATTTTACTCTCTTAATAAAATGGGTTAATTTTCACATTAGTCTGAACAAAATCAGCAGACGTGCTTATTGAAAATGCAAATTCATCTGAGAGGCAGGTGGTGCTTTCAGAACGGCAGAAGTATAGCAGTTTCCCCGGTACCCGCAGTACACAAAGCAGCGCTGCACCTGACTTTAAAACGTGTAGCAATTATATTTATTCAATGAAATCAAAGCCTTTTAAAGTTTATTTGTCACATTAAGCCATATCGCAATTCTTGTCTTTCTGTCCTCAAATTTTAGACCTCTTGAAATCATTAGTGCTGTGTTCAAAATATCGATACGACGATGTATCGTCACAGATTTGACGATACGAGTATCGATACAGCTGGCCCTGTATCGATATTGTAAAAAATAAAACAAAGATGCAGTGTGTGTCAGTCTGCTTGAGTACCGCACATATTTTTATTTTTTTTATTTTTTTACATTGCAATTACTGGACATATTTATTGTCAACTTGAAATATATGTGGCAGACAGCTGAAATAAAGGTCAATATATGCCCAATCATCTAGATGTGTCATCTTGTTAAATATGTACTCAATATTACAATACAGTTCATATTTACTCACATTGTGTTCAGTCTGAAGCAGTTTTTCAGTTGTTTCTTGGTTTTGTTTTTCTTTTGTTTCTAAAGCCTCTCTCAGACTGTCAATAATTTCCAGTTTCTCTGAGGTTCTGGCAAGCGTGTGCTCCTTTCCCATGAGCAAGGACTCCAGACCCTCCTGTGTGCTGCTCAGTCTGATTCAACAGATATGTTAATTAATTATTTTTTTTTTCTGCTATAAACACAGCACAGTGTATAAATGAGATTACCATGGCTACAAAACAGACAAGAATCTGAGTTGGAATGTTTCTGCAATTAGGCTCCAGGACCTAATTTTAAATAATTACCCTTTGAGTTGTTTGTTCAGGCTGGCAATGAGTAGCTGATGCTTTTCTGTGTCTCTTATCTGCTGACTGCGAAGGTTGGCGACCTGTGCCTGCAGGCGCTCAGATTCATTCTGATGGATAGGAAGATGACAGATCATAACAACAATTCAAGCAAAATAGCAAAAATCCACCACACGGCCCAACTGTGTGTCATGTCGTTATAGATAAATGTGTGCTTAACCTAGGGCTGCATGATGATGACAAAAATCAGAATTGCTGATTATTGCCCTCAAATACTGTAAGAATACCAACTAATACACATCAAAATCAAGCTGGAAACTAGTTTGCTGTCATTTTATGCATCAATACATTAAGGGTGTTTTCACACTCAAATCCTCTTTAAAAGAACCAAACTCAGAACCTTTGACATGGTCCAAGAGTTGTACCAAATGAAAAAGTGCCCAGTTCTTTTTACATTTACACTGTCCTTGCCCCTGAAAAAAAAAGAATCAGATCCTGTCTTGGTCAACTTAAAGGGGCTATATGTAGAGTTAGTGATACCTTAGCGGTACCTGTGGCTGTTAAATGAATTGCAGCCAGCAACTTGTTCTTCATGCTCAAACTTGTGCACAAAATGTGTTCACGCATATGTATTCTCTCTTCTCAATAACAAAACAAACACAATAAAAATGACAGCGGTGAGAAAGAAGCAGTTATAAAACATCTGATCAAAGCGATGTGTATATGTTTGCACAAGCTCTGGTATCATGTCAACAGATTACACTGTTATGATAGTTGGATTGTAAGTATATATGAGGCTATAGACTATATAGATCTGGCTATGTGAGACTATTAACCCATTTTCTTTGCATGTCACATTGACATTATAGTACAGAGTAGCTCTTTTGGCATTACCCTGAACACTGCATAAGCATTCATTTCATGTCATTGAATAGAAGAGAGACTCTCGGGAATGTGCGTAAACATCACATGCTTTTGATTTTCCCAGCTAAATGTCCCAAGTCCTTCAAAAATATAAATCTGCCTACAGGCTTTCAGACAACCTAAAATGTCAGGAAAGGTCTTGTATTTAAGTTTTGTTACATCGGCAATACAAAAAGTGATAGACACATGAACATTCTTACACATAGCCCCTTTAAATAATGATGTTTTAGACCTATTTGTTTTCATACTGTTGCATTTTGGACCTTGTCCAATTCAATGGTTAATGGCTGATCTTATATCCTCCAAAATGTGACCCAATTCACCTCCATTGTAAGGGTATTACTCTAACCCAGATTTTTTTTATTTTTTTAAACATTATTATTACAGTGCATGCATAATTATTATGCAAGTTGACATTCTGGCCATATTTTTTTTCCCTAAGTACAATTTACCAATTCCAAACCACATCAAATTTAATAACTACTGTTTTGTATTTAATCATATATAAGTGATGTGTAATTGTTAACAACGGCTGGGAGTGAAAAATGCCTTATACACAGGTGTGCATAATAATTAAGCAGGTTTCCATTTATGGGTAAAATGCGCCAAACAAAAAAGATTTAACTCACACTACAAAGTCAAAAATTATTAAATGCCCATGAGAAATATTCAAAACTAATGCAATACAGAAATTGCAAAATGAAAGGGGTCGTATGATGCTGCTAAAAAGAACAGTATTTTGTGTATTTGGTGTAATGAAATGTGTTTATGCGGTTTAAGGTTAAAAAAACACATTATTTTCCACATACTATACATTATTGTTTCTCCTCTATGCCCCGCCTTTCTGAAACACGTCGATTTTTACAAAGCTCATCGGTCTGAAAAAGCGAGGTGTGCTGTGATTGGCCAGCTATCCAGTGCGTTGTGATTGACGGAATACCTCAAGCGTGTGACGGAAATGTTACGCCCCTTCCAAAGAGAAAGGAAAAATTGAAATCGCATCATATGACCCCCTTTAAATCATGACCACTAGTCAATCAAATGCTCACTTTAATTATTCCAGCTGCTGTTTACCTCCGACCATGCTCCAACACTCATTCCTGTGGTTTTTAAATTTTGAAAGACTTAATTAGCTGAATCAGGTGCGTTTGAGGTTGAAGCTAAATTCTGCAAGGCCCTCCAGGAACGGAGTTTGGTGCTTCTGTCTTAGCACAATAAAAAAAAATTCAAATTATGAATAAATTGTATGCTGAAAGTGTCAGCTCACTGACTCAGTCCTGCACTCTCACAAAAACTCCTAAAAATGGGATACATGCACTGCAACAATAATCTTTTGATGCAACTGGAGTACACGTCAATATCGTGCTATAGTATAATCAGGGATACACATAAGTTTCTCGGTCTGGTTCTCATCAGCGTACCTGAAGATTTGGTTTGGTGATCACCCTGAGCATAGTGTGACCTACTATAAAAAATCAATTAATAATAGCATTATTGCACTTTATTTATTTATTTCATTTTTTTAAATAAAAAAATAATAAAGTGTGATAATACCATTATATTTTAAAATAGAAAGTGAGTATTAAAATAAAAGTACAATTATTTTATAGTACACTGGAAAATACAATGTATTCACATTTTCAGTTCCTTTTATTTCTTTACTTTAAATATAAATTTTCATCATCTTCAAACCTAAACTCAACAAGCTTTTATTTTGACGGGTTGCTGGCAAGTATAGTATAGTATAGTATATATTTATTTAATGCCATGTCAGCATCAAAGGCTATTTTCATGGCAAAAACAATAAAAAAAATACAAGTATAATAAATACAATAAAATCCAGCAAACAAACAAACACAAGTTATATCACACAAGATTTTTAAATTAACATGTGACTTTTCCTGGCAAAATTGTACTAAATAACTCTTTAAATGAGTTCACTTCATAAAAGAGTTTTCTCTGTACATTAAAAGCTGTACAGTCCAATAAAGTATGTTTGCTGGCAAGTAAGTATATGCTCTGCTGATTTTAGCGCTGTCAAGTGAAGCAATAAGGCTTTTTGCTCTGAAATGGGCAGTGCATAGCCTAGATTTATGCTTTCAGTTTGAATGTAAATCTTATACAGTTAATGCACAACATGGTGATCTGTCAACCATTTCGGTATGCAAAGGAGCACTCTGAACTTATTTACCCAGTGCATTACTAATCACTTATGTGCATCCCTGGCAATAATGGTTTCTTTTTACAATTGCATAGTCCTGGCAGCCATATATGTAATCACAATTATATTTTTTGACTACTTATGCAGCCCTAGCTTAACTCAAACGGTTAAAAACCACTGTTGACACACCCTGTGTGAACTGCACTCTTATTTATAGTGTGAAGAGGACAGTGTTAAAACAGTAGAAACTAGAGCCTGACCGATATGGGTTTTTTGGGGCCGATACCGATATTAGGGAGTTAAAAAAGGCAGACACAATAATAATAATTCCGATAAATACAATATAAATTCACGTCTTGTGCACTTTAATGCCCTTTGAATGTAACGTGTACGTTCCCTTGGAACTGGAATCATGGCGGAATTTCATGTGAAGTCCACTTCGCAGGGCACTTACGGTCGAATAAGACAACGCTTGAATGCTGCTGCCTGAACAAGAGACCAAGTGTTGACTGGTGTCACTATCTCGCGAACGTGCCGGCGGATCTCCACCAAATTCGGGGGGTCCCTTCAGCTCGAGGAGCCCTCTCGAACGCCACCCTCCGCGCGTCGGTAGCCGCCCCGGGATTGCTTGATCGGTCAGCGCCGGACCGCGAATTTAACCACCCATAACTCCCGAACCCTGGGGGCTATCGACGCGGGGGTGGTCTCATTCGAAAGCGGGCCTCTAGACGTACACACT
>NW_015555806.1:18881-26111 GCF_001515605.1 Sinocyclocheilus anshuiensis | reverse complement strand
CATGTGCTGGACAAACTAAGTAATTACACCATTTCAAGCATTTTATCTGCGTTATATGTTCTGTAAAAGTTCATATCGGCGGCATATTCGCCGATACCGATATATCAGCGATAGGCTCATATTGGCCGATAATATCGGCAAAACAATATATCGGTCGGGCTCTAGTAGAAACAGTGATAGGTACAGTACAAAGAGAAGTTTCCACGCTCAGATGTGCTTTTGGAAGCTTACACAAACAAACAAACCTGAGATGGGGAAAATGCTCGACCTCCTTCATCTATACCAAACGTTGCCTGCGTTAGAGGAGTGTTGCATATAGTTCACTCAATATACAGTTCATTAACTGGCTATCCAACACTCATGGCGAGATTTAACATGATTCAAACTGTCAAAAATATATTTGTTTTCCCTACAATTAAAGAAAAATTAAAGACTTGCATCACTTAGCACTTTTTTTTTTTTGGAAACAGCTAAAACTGACCTTTTGATAAGCCCCAGCACCTTAAAAATATTAGTGACAAATCATACATAGGCCACTCTTGCTGTCAATCTATTAGTTTGTTAGATTTTGTAAGTTTATTATTGTATTTTGTGTGTCTATGTTTACATTTTTTTCCCTTAATACATTTGTCCAGTTTTTGTCATTAAAACATTCTTGATAGTAGAATTACTTTCTTATGCATCCCATCCTCATCTTTCGTTGCCAATTCAAAAAGCTTATAGATCTAGTAACAGAGGCTTGAGCCATAGACATGCAGTTATTAGCAGGGAAATTATGGAAATTGTCATTTTGTTTGGTTGGTCAGTATCTTTGAATGGCCTTTGTAATACAGTAGTAGAAATGATTTGGCCAAGTGATATAGAACTGTAACACGGTCAACAGATTTGGAACTACTTCATAGCTGTATTTTTTAAGACAATTAATCACACCTAGGTTTTTAAAATTTTCTTTCACTAACAATATTTTTCAGAAATTGTTATGGTTAGTTATAGGTAAGGCTTTATCGGCCCAAAAATATCTATATAATGTCTAAAGGGGTGGTTGACTGTTTTTTTTCTAGGCTTGATTGTGTTCATGGGGTGCAGTCTAGCATGTGTTAATGCTTCATTTTCACATAATTACCTTTATTCTACACCACTATGTCCCTTCTCCTTTGAACGCTCCAATGATTTCCTGTTTTTATGAAGCCCCTCCCTCAGAAATACGCAATGGGCTCAGATTGGTTAGCTGGCCCAGTGTGTTGTTATTCGTTAAACCGTCTAGTGTGCGTCTAAGCATCACGCCCCTCACCTAAGTGGCATGTGCTCCTGTGTTGTATTGTAAACAATGGCGTCATCAATATTTCTTATCAATTTGAGCCCGAATGAGATGCAGAGGATATTAGTGAAGAGGATTGCGCAGAACCTGTGCAAGCACACGGCTCTTAACGGTATGTTTTTTTGTTTGTTGTTGCTAGCTTTTAATATATGGTTTTATCCTGATTAAAGCTTTAATACAGCACGCCAACCACATGCGCGTCCATGTTTAACGCTTCTCATAGTTATGTGAAAAATATCTGTCTATACACAAAGTGTATAATTGGAACGCAGTTTATTGGAGCCGATGAGCTGATGATCAGGTGAGAGAGAGAGAGAGAGAGAGAGAGAGTTTTTGGCTAATTTGTGCAAAACCTTTTGCTAAATTGTCAATGCTTCATTTTAACCGACAATGCAACGATGCAAGTATTTACCTTACATGCTTGCGAAGGGTTGATGTCGAGATTTTATAAACTGCTAGTTTGGTCTCCCTAGGCAAACACAGCTTACACTGCATAATAGAACATAAATATGGCCAGGGGTTCACTTAATTTCCTTCGAGTTCAACTTCAGCTGGGTCTGCACCATAACACCTTTCTTGTCCGTCTCCATCTTTCTTGTGATTTTAGCGGCAGTTTTCTCTCCTGCCCATTATTTACTGCAGTAGTTTCTAGGGAGCATTTTTTTTAATTTTTATCAGTAATTAATGTGTTTTCAAATGTAGCGAAGTACAATACTTCAAACAAAATATACTTAAGTAAAAGTAAAATTACAGATTTTAAAAATTACTTTAAAAAGTAGAAGTACACAAAAAAGCTACTTAATTACAGTAACGTGAGTAAATGTAATTAGTTACTTTCCACCTCTGTTATTTGTAAATGCTACTGCTTATGTTAGCCTTTAACATACGGTTTTATCCTGATTAAAGCTTTAATACAGCAGAATGCATGATTGTGTTGTAGCATTTTTGAAAAGTAATTTTTTAATATGAAACTGTAAGAAGTGTTTGCCAGCAAGTATTTCTTGCTACCATGGCAACGTGCGCGTCCATGTTTAACGCTTCTCGTAGCTATGTGAAAAATATCTGTCTTTCTACACACATAAAGTGTATAATTAGAACACAGTTCATTGATGGAGCTGAGGAGCTGATGATCTGAATCAGGTGAGAAAGAGAGGGATGCAGAGCAGAGTGTGTGCAGAGCAGGGGGACACGATGAACAGGATTAAGAACCGCTGCTTTAGAACACTGATTTTGAAACTTGTGAATCCATTACAATCGTTAGAATACAGAATCGCTATTCATATATGAATAGATTTTTTCGTGCACCCCTAGTTTTGACGGCATGGCAACAACTCTTCCTCTTCTCTAAAGCAGCGCAACATGGCCTCGCCCCCTTTGTTGCATGTTCCCAGGGGTTTATGTAAATTTCAGGGTTTGTGATGTCACCAACCCGGGAAGAAGCTCATTGTAGTCCCTACAAGCCATTTTTGTAAGCATTAAACTGCCATAATTTTAAAAGACGGTATCTCCGTTTGCATTGAACTTTCAGCGTCGTAACTTTGCAGATATTGTTTATTGTTTACCAGCAACATTACACACTAACGTTAAAAAAGTGAAATCGCAATCAACCACCCCTTAAAAAATGTTATGTTGACTCATTTGTTGGATTATAGATGGTTTTTGATGGAAAAAAATGGATGAGACGAATTGCTTCTGTGCAGATTATAGGAAGGTAAATAAAGTGACTAGGCCTGATTCATTTCCACTATATTTAATGATTCCTGAGGCAATCCAATACAATAATTTAGTGACTGACAGCTGCAGTAAGTGAGGGAGCAGGCTTAGCAAAGGGTCAGTTGGCAAGCAGTGTAACTGCAGAGGCTGATATTGATAGCGCCGTTATACGTAGCCCAAACAGTTTCTGTGTACCTGTAGCAATTCAATGCGAGCCTGAAGTTGCAGACGGTCCTCTAGATCTTGGCACTGTTTCTCAAGGACCAAAATCTGTTCCTGCAGTTGGTTTCTCTCTAGTTCAAGCTCCTCAACAACAGACCTCAAGCCATCTAAACAAGTGAAAAGAAATGGCATATATCTTAATTTATTCAGCGGCGGCCTAGAGTGAGCAGAGGCCGGGGGCTAGAGTGAGGAACGGCCGGAGGGCTAGAGTGAGCAGAGGCGGCGGGCTTGAGAACGGCGCGGCTGGCGGATTCGACGAAGGAGGCTTGCGGCAACCACATGTGACGACCCCAGGCTGGACTCCGCTTCGTACATGGTGAAAGCCGATCCGGCGATCCACAGCTTAATGTTGTTGTATTTCCTCAGCAACCAGCACGGATCAGCTCCAGGCATGACGAAGCAGATATCGTCCTCTTTTAGAAAGGCCAAACAAAGTAGTTTCGCTTTCACAACGAAACACACAGTGCCTTCACGACATGGCGGCGGCAACAACAATACTACAGCGAGAATAAAAGTTACGCCTTCTTTCTTTGCGTGAACATTTGGGTGGTGTTATGCAAATCTTCCCACATAGTGACGTAGGTATGTGGGGGCGTGTTAGAACAAGCCGTTTTAGGTAGGTGTGGCTGACTCTTAACTTTTATAAAGAATATCTCTTTGGATTTGAGACTTTAGTCTTTGCAACTTTACAGATCTTCTTTATGCACCAAGAGCTTGTAACACTCCAAAGAGAAAGGAAAAATTTAAATTGCATCATATGACCCCTTTAAATCAGTTTTTTTTTTAATATGCAAATATAAAATGTTGGAAAAATGCAAAGATAAGCTACTTTTAAATATGAAAGTAAACCACCAGGTGGCATCAAGTCACTGAGTCACAGGCATTCATTCAAACAATTTGTTGATTCAAGAATGAAACAAATGCCTGTCTTTATGAATAGATCACTGAATCATTGACTCAAATGATTAATTCAAAAACGCAGAATCATTCAGTAACAAAACACCGCTGTGTTGCTTGGAGATGCGCGGCTGTTCTGCTGTGATCTTTGTTTGGAACTATTTTTGTTAACCAAATCGAGCAAAAACAGTCAACATTGACAATGTTGTACTAAAATGTATATTAACTACTCGTTTGAACTCTTGTATCGCAGTTTTCAGTGAACACTTCACTCTCTTGGTCGTGTCATGTTGCTTAACTATGCTATGTTATAAATATAAAAAACTTAAAAGTAACATTTTTACCGCAGTATGTTTCTTCTGTGTGCAGTTGCGTTCATTTGTTCTGATTTCTCCACGAGAATGTTTTACATACAGACAGGCTACATGAGCCTCAACTAGTGTGACGTTGTTACCGTTGATTATTCATTATCAATTGCCATTTAAACTGAATATAATAAAATCAGCATCATTCTCGATTAGTTGAGCGGTTGGGCAAGTAAAATTCTCTTTCACTTGCCCCTTCAAAAATCCACTTGTCCTAACAAGCTCTGTTACTGTAGGCTATATAACATTCAACCCGCCAAAGTGGCTAGTGGGACTGACTATATTACTGAATCACTGCTGAAATCCACCCGCATTTGGTGGGTTGGCGGGTGTTAATGTCAAGCTCTGCATGTAATAAGATAATGTTACTTGCACTTTTCATCCTATGCACTTTATTTTATTATCCACTTTACACTTGGATTTACCCTAGTATTTTATTACTATTTAGTAGTTGTTGTTATTAGCTCTTCTGTTATTACAATTATTTTATTATAACAGTTATGTCTTCTTTGTATTGATACAGAAGGGTTTACAAGTTAACTAGAATCTCAATAACCTTCAGATAATCAGATGATAAATCCCTTCCAATTTACATATTTCTTAATATGACCAACTTGGACAACCATTCTTATTTGGTGCACAGAGATAAAAAAAGATGGAGATCATCACACTCAAGTGAAGTGTGACCAAAATAACAAGACCAAAAACTGCACACAGCAAACATTTAGAACATGGACAGTGTCTAATGGGTTTCACACCTGTATCTGCAGCACTGTGCTGTGGCCACCATCCACCCATGTTCTCTCCATTCACAAGAACATCGCAATCAGTGGGGCCTATTGGGTCTTGCCTACTATGAAATTCCAAGTCCTCCTGTAGAAAGAAATAGAAAGAACATGCATTATTATTATTATTACTACTACTACAATATTATAGATTTTTAGTTCTTTTGCAATTTCCTTTGTTTCCTCTATCGTTTTAAAGAATTAATTTTCATTATTTATTTTCAATTATCATTTTTATTGTTATTAAAATAATTTATTGAGAAATTTGAAACGTCTATAAATAATTAAGTGTGTACAGAACATATATCCAGTTTTATAAATTACACTTTTGTGTATTTGGTGTAACAGAATATGTATATATATATATATAAAATAAAAATGCTTCAAATGAGTGGTAAAAACCCCCCACAAATCTGCAAATCAGGACAACAAAAATAAAGAATAAAATAATAATAAATTACTCACCCTCATGTCCTTCCAAACCTGCATGGCTTTCTTGTATTTTTCAACATCTTCAAACTTCAAATTTAAGATCAGTTACAAAACATGCGAAAAGTAATAGCCTTTGACTACACTGACAGCCCTTAGTGCATCTTCTTTACACAACATGTTTGAATGTAATGCATGTGTTAGTGAAATTAGAGACTGGCAACTAACGGCTAAGGGTCTACTTTGTGTTTGAAGGAAAAAAGTCATAGTCTGAAATGATATGAGGGCAAGTAAATGACTTTGACTCATTTCTGACTAAACTATTCTTTTAATTCAACTTTGCAACACAGCAAAAAAAAAAAAAAAAGAAAAATAAAATAAAAAAGGTAAAGTTACTAAATACAGTTTGGTGAGAAATTAAAGCAAAAACCCAAGGGGACTCGCTGTGGGAGTGGCTATAGGCCCGTACACAGGGCACCCGTTCACTGAACAGCTTGAAGAGCATGAAAATTATGTGAAACATATGCTATCGCCTTTGCAGTTACCATATTTTAAGCCAATTAAAAGGAGCTTCTGAACTTGCTTGTTAGACACAACCATTATTCAAACATCAGTTGCGGGCATATCTTTTGGAAGAGTGGAGTTCCACTGCTCCAGTAAGAAGTAATCCAATTTTTAGAATTAATATCAAGGTGCACTGAAGCTGATCTGGCAGCACACGGTGACCTAACACCTTACTAAGAAATTATTCCTTTAATTTGTCACTCATCTGTATGCAATTTACCTAGAGACTTTAGTTTATACCTGCAGGCTGCGTGGGGTGAAATATTTGGGCTTTCTGCTTTTCTGTGGGCAGAGTCCACGGGCCTGGGTCAACTCCTCCTCCACTTCCTGTTGCCGATTGGCTAATGCTGGATCGGAGCAGCCAGGAAACAACCAGTCATCCTCAATCAGTTTTGTGCCACAAGACAAAGGGAATGGATCAAATATGTTTAGGGCAATGGAGGGCAGAATACAAAATCAGGATTGAGGAGAGACAGCCAGGTATTTCTAGTGCAGATTAGAGAGCGGAAAAGGGCCGGAAAGCAGCAGGTAGCAGCACACATTGCAAATTCAGTAAGGACATAGTAAGGACATTGTTAAAAAAGTCCATGTGAAATCAGTGGTTCAACCGTAATTTTATGAAGCCACGATAATACTTTCTGTGCGCAAGGAAAACAAAACAACAACAAAAAAAGACTTTATTCCACAATTTCTTCTCTTCCGTGTCGGACTTCGATGCACATTCACGAGAGTAACTCGATGCATGCGTGTGGTGTTGCTGACGCAGGAGCCGGCATTCAGACGGAGATCCTGGTTGCGAAGCAGCTTGTTTGCAAGCAGAAGAATGTACACGCATGCGTCGTGGTACTGGCTTTCTTAATTTGTGTTCCAAAGATGAACAAAGGTCTTACAGGTCTGGAACGACATGAGTAATTAAAGGGATAGTTCACCCAAAAAT
>NW_015555806.1:9718-18733 GCF_001515605.1 Sinocyclocheilus anshuiensis | reverse complement strand
CGAAGAGCAATCAACCATAACTTCAGGCGAGCAGGCTCAGAAGTTGGGAATACGTGGAAAGTCACCACTCCCGAATGAGTTTGTGCGAGAGAACGCAATCTTTTAGTTTTATGTCAGTTTGAACAATCCGGATAAGCGCAAGTAAGTACCATTTTGATTAGCCGTCGTACCTACAATGACTGTGCACTGTGTAAACAATGAGTGACGTATACGCGCGAGAGATCACTTCCGGCGCTTGCGTAAACTACGCCAGAGCGCGTACACACCTCACGCACCGGATGCGTGCTCAAAGACAGTTGGACATAGTGTTGTATTAGAGGTAAAAAATGATATAAATACTGTTCGGTTTCTGGCACAAACCGATCGTTTCGTGTCTTAGGACATCAATGTGTCGTCACGAGCCGCAGGGTTTAATTTGGATTGGTCTGTGCATGTTTTTTTTACTCACACAGATTTTGTTACCATTGCCATGCATTATACGACTGATAGACTGCAACGGTTGGAGTTAAAAATCATCAAATGTGTTCTACTGAAGAAACAAAGTCACCTACATCTTGGATGCCCTGGGGGTAAGCAGATAAACATGAAATTTTAATGTTTGGGTGAACTATCCCTTTAATGACAGAATTTTTATTTTTGGGTGAACTATCCCTTTAAGGCATATTGATACAGGGAAGGATGGATCCATGTTTTCATGTTGTTTGCGCCAAATGGAAACTTTCCTCACAGGTAGACTTATCAGTTTCTTGGAGGTTAGCTGACCTTGTCACCTAGGTACCTAAAGGTTTGTTGATCAGGCCCCTACTTTTCTCCATATACAAAACACTGCATGGCAGTTGGCACATGGTTTGTGTAACAAAATATGCTACATGCATGGCATACAGCTTTACTTCTCATTTCAGCCAGACAATCCAACAGTAGCAGCACAGATCTCTTCCTGCTGGGCAGACATCTCAGCAAGGCTGAAAAGAGAATACCAACTCCAGCTCAACCCCCCTCCCTCTGCCAACACGAGACTACTTCAGACTGGACTACAGACATGCTGTTCTATGGACTTCCAGCATGTGCAATGAAAAAAAAATCAGGGGACTGAAATGAGCACCACAAAACGTTCATTCTGTGAATCATTTTTGTGTTTATTTTGCTTTGGATGATTGTCCTACTTACGAGACCAATAACCACCACTGCCTAGTTTAAGCTTCCTGGCAGAGACAGTCAGGTGTCTATGTACAGCCCCTTAAACTGCAGTGTGCTACTGGTAGGAAATGGCTTTTTTAACAAATTTTTCAATTAATCTTCATAAATTATATACCATGTGAGAGCTTAAAAGCTAAAGATTAATCTCCTGACGTTTTTCAATCAGTACATTATTGTGGAAATAATACTTTAAAAAGTGATATTTGAACAGTTATTTGGAAAAGAGACATTATGTTTTAGCATTCCGGTTTGCAATCAGGTAATTTTAGGCTGCTAAAAGTTTTCAGTCCAAGAATCCGGTACACAAATGCATTCAAACTGTCAATTCAAAACAGTGCTAATGCAGAGAAACCCAGCCAATTACATCAGGGATGGCAGAGAGAAAAAAAGTTTTGATGGTTGAATTGTAGTCAAGATTAAGACAATATGAAGTGACACAGAAGAGTCGTACAGTATATGTCAGTCTGCTATTAATGATACAAACAAACAAACCACATATGTGCGTTCTTGGCACAATGATCACTAACATCATAGTTTATTTTATAGTTTAAAATTATTACAATTAATTTGTGAAGTTGCCAAATTTCATGGCTGGTGAGTGTTTTTTAATCGATACTGGCCAAAGAAGTGTGTTTTGGGAGAGTCTACGATGTTGAGTTTTGATATATTTGAAATGTTTCTGTTTTTCATGCATATTTTGCTATGTTTAGTAATTCTGAATGTATCCCAACAATAGTTATAGGCAGTCAAGTGAGGGTGGCTGGTTTAGTGGTATTTTGGCATCACCACATAATCCTGATTGGCATCGTACCTTGACTTGAGCTTAACTGTATAAAAAAAAGCTCTAAACAAATGTAAATTGTATTTTTCCTCTCCTGTTTTTGCGGTTGCTGCAAACACTGTAAATAATAAAATAATGCAATAAAGTTTTCCATATGTGCTTCGGTGTGCACTGTATTTAGAACAGGAATAGCAAATTTGGCACACCACAGCTCCAAAAATAGAAAAAATATTTATTTATGTTCTTACCTCGAAGAGCTTTTAGGCTCGAAACGTCACTTATGGTGAGAACATAAATATTTTTTCTACTTTTGGAGCTGTGGTGTGCCAACTTTGCTCTTCCTGTTTGAAATAGTTTTTATGTTTTGAGCACCCACATTAAGCTTTGATCTATGTGCACTGTGTTTCTGAAATATATGTACTTATATCAGTGGTTAGCATATGTACATTTGGAGTCTCCCAGCGTCCTTTTGGAAAGACACCTACATTTACCTTGGAAAAAAGTTTATATAAAATTGTAAGAATCATCCTAAAATTTAAACCATAATATTTATTTTATCTGGCCTCTCTTCAGGCCTCTCAAATCCTAGCTTTATTTTTTTTCCTTGAATGTCATATAAAAAAAAAAAAATCCTTTCTCTTTGGAGTGTTACAAGCTGTTCGTGAATAGATAAGATCCCTAAAGTTGCAAAGACTAAAGTCTCAAACCCAAAGAGATATTCTTTATAAAAGTTAAGACTCATCCACGCCCTCCTAAAACACCTCGTTTAAACACGCCCCCACATGTCTACGTCACTGTATGGGAAGATTTGCATAACACCGCCCAAATGTATACGCAAAGAAGGAAGGCGTAACTTTGATTCTTGCTGTAGTATTGTTGCCGCCGCCGCCATGTCGTGGAGACGCTGTGTGTTTGTGCGTTGTGAAAGCGAAACTACTTTGTTTGGTCTTCCAAAAGAGGACACAACTAGAAATCAGTGGTTAAGTTGTTTTTACAACACTGTTCCAGAACAGTTCAAACCAAATATTCAGATGTGTGCAACGCATTTTACGGAGGACGAGCACTGTTTCCTGGGAGAATATAGCCTATAATGCTGGTATTCCGGTGAATTCAGTTCCCCTGTTTCCCCTTCGGTGCGCATGCTGACCCTATACAGTCTATGAGTCGTGACTGTCACGTTAGCCTGATGGGACCAAACTCCCTTTGCGATTTTAAAACGTAAGACAGTACCCAGATTTGAAGACTACAGTAAGATTTAACTTCTACTGTTAATAAGATTTTGGTAGGCTACTATTAGATGGATAGCCTAAATGTCCTAATTCAGATGGGCTTTATTTTTTATGGTATATCAAAAAGTGTATATTTTTTAAATGTGATTGTCATTGACATTTTACCAGTTTTTACCATACTTTCAAAACAAAAATAGGAAAAATATGCAATATGAAAATAATTGAAGACAAAATGTGTTTTACTGAGAAAAAACAAGATTTGGTTTTTAAAAAGCCTTTTTCCAAAAGGTACATCTGGGAAAAGTGGGGTCGTCTTATAATCAGGGTCGTCTTATATTCGGGCCAATACGGTATGTCCCCACTGGATGCAACAAATGCCTCGTTTATAATAGGGGTGGGACAATATATCGATATGGCGATTTATCGTTGTCCTTCTCCATGCGATACGAGAATCGATATCTAGCGCCAAATATCGATATTTTAATTACTACAATAAGGTGCTCTAAATAGATTTCCCTACTCCCAGCATCTAAAAATGCGTGGAAATCGCGGCTGCGCCATTTCCACCTTCTTTCCAAAGCGCTCTGAGCAACCATGAACCACATTCTCTATGAAGATGGGGAAGCACGAGGAACCGAAGGATGAACAGATTTCCAGCCACTGTATTAGCTCTACTGCTAGGGGTGGAATGGTTCAAATTACTCACAGTTCGGTTTGTATCACGGTTTTAGAGTTTTTGAAAGCTGAAGCTCGCGATTATGGTAAGGGGCGTTACATTTCCGACGTGTGCCAATCACAATGCACTGGTCAGCTGGCCAATCAGAGCAGACTGCGCTTGTCAAAGGAGGGGGCTTTGTTGAAAACGACGTGTTTATAATGTGTTTTTTGAACATTAAAGCATGTCAACATATTCTGTTACACCAAATACACAAAGTAATGATCTTTAAAATAGCATCACATCATCACCAGCATCACCTTTAAGTTGAACCACGGTCCTAGTGCGTGCCGAACCATGTGGTTCGATTTTTTTTCCGCGAACTGTTCCACCCCTATTAGACATATCATGATGTATCATTATAGAATTATCTAGCAATATATCGATTATCGCAGAATCGTTGCATCGTGATATTATCGTATTGTGAGCCATTTAATCGTAAATCATATCGTATCGTGAGGTACCCTGCGATTCCCAACCCTAGTTTATAATGAGTTTTATTGGTTTTGTCTCGTCGCGCCGGGACACAGCATCACAGTATGGTAAGGGGCGTAACATTTCCGTCACACACTTGAGGAATTCGGCCAAACACAACACACTAGATAGCTGGCCAATCACAGCACACCTCGCTTTTCAGGACGATGAGCTTTGTAAAAATCGACATGTTTCAGAATGGAGGGGCATAGAGGAGAAACAATAATGTACAGTATGTGGAAAATAATGTGTTTTTTTAACCTTAAACTGCATAAACACATTTCATTACACCAAATACACAAAATAATGTTCTTTTTTAGCAACGTCATATGACCCATTTAAATATTTCCCTTAAAATGTTTAATTATAAAGATGTCATTTTGGGGAGTTTGGGAGTAAAAAGATAAGTGAGCACTAGGTTTTTAAACCAACAGACAACAAGAGGACACAAAAATAAAAAATAAAATAAATATAAAGAAAACAACACTGGTCCCCACTGACTTTCACTGTACAGACAAAAAAACGACAATTTTTTTTTGTCAAAACAAAATTCTATCATCATTTACTTACTTGTTGTTCACACTTGTTGTTCAGTAAGGGCTCAGACATTTTTCAAAATCAGTAAATTAATGAGTAAATGATTACAGAATTTTACCGTGTGAAAATGTGAACTTTATAATTCGGAGGTGTGATAATGTTGGACATATAAAAAACTAAAACACCATATAGACAGCTGACAAAGGTCTGTTTTATAGCAGAGACTTGGCCAGTGAGGCCAAGTAGAGGAGGTGGAAAAAGGCAGAAAAAGGAGGATAAAATAACAGATGAAGGACAGGACCCCATGAGCCAGCCTCGTCTGTGCTGCCAGAATTTCCTTAGGAGAGGATGAAGAGTTCCAGAAAACTACTGGCAGCACAGACGGGAGCAAACAATGGAGGCGATGAAACCTGCATGCACAAAACTGATGGGAAACTGTTCTCAGTGGCTGCACCCATCATGCAGAGCAGCAGCAGAGGCGGAGATGGGGAGGAGGAGGGTCTCAGGGCCAATAGGTGGGAGAGAAGTGTTACAAAACAAATGTAATCAAAAAAACAAACCAAACATTTTGAAAGTAAGGCTCGTTTCACACTAGAGTCATACGAGGCGCTTATTTTTTTCAGCACCCATGTTAACAGATTACAGCATCCACACTGTGCACTAAAAAGGCATGGCAATGCACACAGCTTACTCTCTGCATACATGCAGCTTCTGTGCTGCTTCGACTCTGCTTACACATCCAGTGTGAAACGGGCATAAGAAACCCAAATATCTCAAGTCATTTTTTTTCAAAAGTGATTAACCCTGGTTTACAATTCATAACAAGGACAACAGAACCTGACAATAAATAAAGAATAAATAAACATTTCATGTATCCAAACTAATAGTGCCAAAAAACAGATAACTAGAGAAAACACATTAAAATGTATATGAACTCATGTGTATGTGTAATATGTATTAGGGTTGGGCCGATAGACGATGCCATCGTACATCGCCGATGGCTGACAGACATCACGATGTTAAGCTGACATCGTGATTCCTAACCCCCCACCACCCCCTCTCCCGCAATCTGCCAAGTTCCGTGTTCGGGAAAGAAATGAAGTGTACTACGGAAACCCTAAAGGGAATAAATAGCCTACGAGATGGGAGGATAAAAAAATATTTCAATACTTTTTCTCGCAATTATATCGTTGGGCAAGTATAGGCGACTGTATATAAATTGCGGGCATCAGGGAGCCACTATTGAAACCGCTTTCGATTGCGCGCTCTCATTTTACTTTCACTTTTGAGATTCGCGATCACAAGGACTCTATACTATGGAGCGGCAGTACTTACCACACATATGACAAAATTAGATGTTTGTCATTAGTGCTCAGGATCTGCAAATCATTCGCCATCGTCCTATCAGACATTTCTCCTTACTCTGTGTATGTGGTAAGAGAACTTTCATGTACTGTAATGCAACAGGCTACCACTTGCAAGCGGCTTACCTTTTAGTGGCTCCATATAACGCGTAAATTTTTCACGCTTCGGGCACACCACTATAACCCCCCCCCTCCAATTTGAGAATGAATCATTCAGTGTGATTTGTGAACTGATTTAACAGGTTCACCGAAAAGAATCAGCTCATTCACAAATCAGACACTGCTATCTAGTCTCGGAGCGGGTGGCGATTTCTCCAATTTAAAATAACAAGGAATTACATGTTTTTATATTATGCTTCGGAATGTAGTGAAGTAAAAGTAAAAGTTTCTCAAAATAAAAATACTCAGATGAAGTACAGATACTTGAAAAATGTACATAAGTACAGTAACAAAGTGAAATTACTTTGTTACTGTCCACCACTGCTATGTACACATCCATTTAAATCCTGACCGAGTGGACAAGCATTAATTGTGAACCTTGCAAAGAGATGGCTGCTTTCAAATGCTCATGTATGCTTTGTATGTGTACGCTATAAAGAGCACTCAGAGGTATACAGCTGTGCATGGCTGCATGTGAGTGGTTAAATTAACTTGCATTAAAATACTTGTTTGATTCAAATCTTAAATTTCAAATGTAATTGCATTGTATAAATATGCAAGATATTTAAAGATAAAAAAGGACATGCCGCACGTCATGATGAATCACATTGTAATTGAATCAATAACCCATGAATTGTAAATCGAATCGAATCATGAAGCCAGTGAAGACTCACACAACCTTTAATGCAGTGCTCAGCTCAAATAACCCTTTAAGACGATACTTTAAGGTTTAAGTACCACAATATTAACATAGCTAGCACTAGTATACTCCGCAACACTCGACCGTAAAGACATGCACTTCTATTTAAGTCACAGTTGATAGTCATGGTTTGTCTACCAAACAGCTTTTTTTGATACTTTTCGGTAGAATCTATTAATTTCAAACATTTGTGAATAGGTGTATAGCATAACATCCTCACCCTCTCTCTCCTCCTCGATGTGGCTCATTCTGAAGGCCATGACATTCTTCTCATGACTCTGATCTCGAACCCTTTCTGTCTCAGTCACCATGGTAATCATTTCTTGCCACTCCATCACCTGAACATCATCCATGCTGCCCGTCTCACTCACCTGTTATCAGAAACATATACTGTACTCACAATACAACAACATATATCATCAGCAGGGTTAGTTAAATAATTTAAAAAACTTTTAAAATGCCATTTGACCACTGACATTAAAAAAAGGATATAATGTTATTTACTGCTATATAAATAAAAGCAACAAGACACAAATGGTTGTCTGTTTTGTTAAAACCAAAGTTTAAATTCTAATAAACACCCCTTCCCTGTGGTAATCACTTAAATGCACAAACTTGTGTGGTATATTACTTTTATAATTACGTCAAAAAAGCAAAACGAATAAATATATCATTGCCTGTGATGTTGCTCTCTTGGTCACCTGCTCCAGGTCGGCCTGCATCTTCCTCTGCTGTTCCTTATATTCCATAAGCTGCTTCTGCAGTTCATCTATTAATGTCTCAAGAAAATCTTAACATAAGACAACATGCAATTAAAGGATGCGCACAAGTACCCGCATACTCAGGTGCTTGGAAGGGAAAGTCATTATCAATCATCAAATCATTGATCCACGCATGACATGACTTCTCAGTGAATTAAAAATCACTTTCAATTTTGGGTCATTCCATGTCAAATCAACCACATTTTAGACTTCAAATAGAAATGTGCTTTAATTTTATTATTGTTGTATAGTTTAGTAAATATTAAACTTGTATAAAGGTATGTGGTTCATTATTTATTTTTATTGTGGAAGATGTCATAACTATAGCAACCACTTCTCCACTGCCGTGTTTTGCTAGAAAGCATAGTGATAAGCGAAATGCTTAGTATAAACTATTGTCTGTTGAAAGGTGATGGTTAAGACATTTGTTGCAACACTCTTAAAGAAATCCCTTGCCTCTGGGCCCTCGTTCTTAAATAAACTGTTGTTTTGGTATCTTCAATTTAAAGGCTCTGCATAGTAGAAGCAGAGGTATGGGTTCTGAATGGCTCCATGAATAAAACGTTAAATTGTAAATACAAATGTTCAGGGGTTAAAATGTGTGTCACTTTGCATACAGCTGAACCTTTTTGTCTTTTAAAGAGGAATGCCTGAAGAACAAATAATTTTATTGTGGCATACCACAAATGAAAAAATATATAATCATAATCTATGACAAAAAAAATACTATTATAATCTAGGTTAGTGGATAATTCAGCAGCAGAAGTTATCCTACAAAAACACACAATGTGCACAATAATTATATAAAAACTAATTGTTAACTTTAATGCAGCAAAATGCGTCTATTGCAGCAGCACACGGTCACCGGCATGACAGGATGTGCAAAAGCCACTCAAACCACTTCCATCGGCGCTGCTGCAGCAAAACACACTGTTGCTAACATGAAACATTATTATGTGAGTATTATGACCAGTACTTAATTTGATCCTGCTGGATCCTGTTCTGGAAAATGTCAGATTTTACATTTTTGCGTTCCGGTAGGCCTATTTGTTTTTAAAAATCCGGCATTTACAGTGCATTAGATCGTGACAGTGCATG
>NW_015555806.1:8695-9694 GCF_001515605.1 Sinocyclocheilus anshuiensis | reverse complement strand
ATAATACTATTATAAACTAGGTTGGTGGATAATTCAGCAGCAGAAGTTATTCTAGAAAAATCATGAGTGCACAATAATTATATAAAACCATTTAACATTTAGTGAAGCAACATTATTTAGTGGGCAACAAATAAAAGTTAATAAGTGTATGACTAAATCTGGTAAAAATGTTACACATTGCTCTTTGTATTGTTGTAAAATACATTCATGAAAAGCAAATAGCCTAATATATATATATATATATGGATCCTGTTCCGGAAAATGTCAGATTTTAAATTTTTGCGTTCCGGTAGGCCTATTTGTTTTTTAAAATCTGGCATTTACAGTGCATTCGATCGTGACAGTGCATGCGTGCGTGCATACGAGACCGAGCGAGCGCGGGTTTGGCTAGATGTATTTGGAGGTTATTACTCACGTCTCATTCGGCACAAATCCAAATGTTTCCATATTAGCAATGTATTTTGAATGTTAAACTATTATTTATAATGTAAACGAGGCTTGTACTTTACACGCATTCGCATATAGACGGAAAAGATCATCCTCTTCACATGAGCAGAAACGTCCTTAACAGCAGAGTGGACCGGTATACTACGGTCTATTTAAACTGACCTGTGTAACCTTTTATATGTTTGGTTGACTATTTTATTTTGATAATGAATAGACTGCGATGTAAGTTTGAATTGCCAGAATATGTGGGGTGTGTGCACGCGAGGCGCTGGTGCGATCGAACAGCTGAAACATAAAAAAAAACTCAATTTTGGGAGTAAGATATAATCCGCAAAAGTGTTTACTTTTATTTTTGCACACTCACAATAAAAACAAGATTTGTGCTTTTGCAAAATAAAGCAAACAAACAGAATGCGCGTTGTCATCCTTTCCTTTCGTGAACTTGTTTATGGAGCGCCGCGCCACACTTCTGTTTTAAATCTGTTAGCTTAATTATTTAAGCCAGATATATTTAGCTTTTTTTTTTTTTTGAATGAAAACAAATTATTTTTT
>NW_015555806.1:348-1212 GCF_001515605.1 Sinocyclocheilus anshuiensis | reverse complement strand
GAACAGACTGCGATGTAAGTTTGAATTGCTAGAATATGTGGGGGCGAGGCGCCGGTGCGATCGAACAGCTGAACTTTCCGTGAACTTGTTTATGGAGCGCCGCGCCACACTTCTGTTTTAAATCTGTTAGCTTAATTATTTAAGTCAGATATATTTTGCATATTTTTTTTAATGAAAACAAATTGTTATTTTTATTTTAGGCCTATTACTTACATAGGCTACAAATTTTCCTTAAAGCATCCCATTTTGACCCAGGGCTTGAAAACCTGTGCCCTAGGCTAGTTAGGTCCTGCAGAAACTTGTGAACGATGCTCTTAGTTGTGGCATCACCGTTTAGTGACATCATTGAATGCTCCGGGAAAACGTTTTGTCAAGTGTCGGTCACAGCGCCATTTAATTGCTGTTTTGAATCCAGCAATTATTTATTTACAAATTATAAGCTCTGATTTTGACAAGTGTGGTATAAAAGCTGTGTTTATTAGAGGAATATTTGGTTAGCTGGACAATCTTACATCGCGACCATGCTTTTGGATGCTGTTCGAGCCCATATAGCCTACATTTATGCGGCTTTGTTCTTGGTCACGAATTTCCACAAATTCAATAATATTTAGGCATTGTTTCTTTTCCTAAATCCTCACAGTCTAACCCTCTAATTTCGCAGGTTTATTTTATTGTCATTCACTTTTTATCACTGTTTTCGCATCTAAGGGAAATGAAAGATTTCATGGCCGTGAATTAAGAATTCGTTCGATTTATGAATTTGTTCCCTCATTTTAGTTAAATCATGGGTTAACAAGGGAAAAAATTAATGAAACATGAACAGTAGCCACAAATTAATTAGTCATAGTAATGCATTAACAAGCT
>NW_015555806.1:0-307 GCF_001515605.1 Sinocyclocheilus anshuiensis | reverse complement strand
ACAGAAGTGAAATGAATACGCCTCAGGCTGAAGGAAATGCAAATTCACGTCTGTACAGTAGAGGGCGCAGCTCACAGAAATTGCATGAAGAATATGACGCAGGAGAAGAAAGTTCAACACTATTCTATAACAAAAATGAAACAATAACAATAATATTAAAACAAAAATAAATATATAAAATAATATAAAATATAAAAACAATAATAAAACTAACAAAAATGAAACAAAAATGTGTCATTTTTGCTTATTAGTATGGTTGAATTAGATCATCAAAGGTCAGTAGCAAAGACATTGGTTAATAAAATGG
>NW_015555805.1:179994-183490 GCF_001515605.1 Sinocyclocheilus anshuiensis | reverse complement strand
AGGAGAAACGTGTGCTTTTTCTGGGAAGTAGTAAAAGATGCGTCCTTTTTTTGGAAGGGAAAGGGGCGATTGTTTTTTTTTTAAATCGTCATGCAAGGTCCTGTTTCTTTTGTTGTAAGAGAAGTTTGTAAGGGTTTCAGTCAGTGGCAGGAAGCAGATGGTCAAACGTCATGTGATAGTCATGCATCGATTCCGTGTTGCAGGCCTGAGAGCGTTAGTTAATTTACTTCCTGTGTCTACACTGGTTTCTATACATTAGCGATCATGAGACATCGCGAGTTATCTGTATGTGGTTTAAGAACTTTTCAGTCCTGATACAAAAGATCTCTGTGTTATCTCCTGATTGGATTAGTTCGAAGCCTCATGATGAGTTGGTGCAGTGGCGTATCAGTGTCCTGTTCGCGATAGAAATCCCTACATAAGTAATAATATTTTGTAACTGATATATTTTGGAACTTAATAGGTAGCCAGTGCAGATATTGTAAAATTGGGGTAATATGATCTTATTTTCTTGACCTGGTAAGGACTCTTGCCGCTACATTTTGGACTACCTGTAGCTTGTTTATTGAAAATGCAGGAAAACCACCTAGCAGTGCATTACACTAGTCCAATCTAGACGTCATGAATGCATGAACTAGCTTTTCTGCATCTGAAACAAGTAACATGTTTCGTAGCTTGGCAATGTTTCTAAGATGGAAGAATGCTGTTTTTGTAAAATGGGAAATATGATTTTCAAAATACAAATTGCTGTCTAATATAACACCCAGATTTTTGACTGTAGAGGAAGTAACAGTACATCACTCTAGTTGCAAGTTGTAATCCAAGAGATTCTGTGTACTGTTTTTTTTTGTCCAATAAGTAGTATCTCTAGCTTATCCGAATTTAATAGGAGAAAATTATTGGTCATCCAATCTTTTACATTTTTAACACACTCTGTTAGCTTAGATAATTTAGAAGTTTTGTCTGGTCTTGTTGAGAGATATTTGAGTAACATCAGCATAACAATGGAAACTAATTCTGTATTTTCTAATAATATTACCAAGGGGCAACATGTAAATTGACCTAGAACAGATCCTTATGGCACTCCATCATTTAGTGGTGATAATTGAGATGACTCTCCATTTAAATAAACAAAGATATTTCTTCAACTATAAATTCTACGGAGGAGAAAAAAAAACTTGAAATTTGTTTCCTGTGTATCCAAAAACAGATTACATGCCAAGATATTAGCAATCTTCTTTATTATTACAAAGTACAAACACAATTTTTTCCAACTATGGCAGTAAGGCACATTTATCCCTATGGATGTGCAGAAATTAAACTTATTTTTGAAATATATGAATATTTTCACTACAGTGTCTTTTCTAAAATGATGTATTAATATTGGTGGAATTAAAATTAAATGAGATAAAAAAAAATGTATATTTAAATACAATTTAGTAAAATGACTTTGTATTGCTTATTCTAATTGAATTGCTACATTTAAATTGATTAATTGTGCAGACACTTTTATCCAAAGTGACTTACATTTTAGGAATACGACAAGCGATTCATCATAAAGAGGCAACTAAACACAGCAAGTGCTCGTAATACAAAGTTTCAGAGATTGTTCAGATTAGTGCACATTCAAATGGGGAGGGATTAAGAAAAATGAAAGCAAAGTTGTTGTTTTTTGTTTTTTTTACCCAAAATACTGCAATTTTTTAAATTTTCACCAAACTGTAATGTACAGAAGGAATAACTGATGATGGGCTGTTGAATTATAAGAAAATAATGCACGTCCAAGGTGGTAATGTGATCATGACGAAGTGGAGTATACATGTGTCCGTAGATAATAAACCGCAATTTTGGTGGAAAACATGTAGAAAAACAAATATTTAGTAATTTTTACCCTGTTCTTTAATATATATTGAACAAAATTATAAACGCAAAAAAAATGCCCCCATTTTTCATGAGCTGAACTCAAAGATCTAAGACTTTTTCTATGTACACAAAAGGCCTATTTCTCTCAAATATTGTTCACAAATGTCTAAATCTCTGTTAGTGAGCACTTCTCCTTTGCTGAGATAATCCATCCACCTCACAGGTGTGGCATATCAAGATGCTGATTAGACAGCATGATTGAGTTCAGCTCATGAAAAATGGGGGCAAAAACAAAAGTGTTGCGTTTATAATTTTGTTCAGTGTATTTATTTGCTTGGTGAATGTATTTGTGGGTTTTGGTTATTTTGCTGTCTGTAAGGACTTTTGAAATAACTGAAATAATTTGCTGAAATGACATTGTCACACTGAACTGTAATGCGGTCAAGACCTGCCTGGAACTACTTTAGCTGTGCATTTCCCTGAAAACAACTGCACACAGGTTTGTCAACCAATCAAAATCAAGCATTCAATTACAAATACTTACAATAGGGGTGAGCCCGCATAGTCGAAGATTCGATGCTTTGATAGGAGGAGTCTGATTCGACTACCAATCTCACAGTCGAATATTCGCGGGGTGTTATTATCATGCCATTTTGGCTATATGGGGGTGCTCAAATATCTGATTTCACATAGAACTACTGGTTTTCTCCCAATAAGTTAATATACAGCCTATTAAAATAATGCTCTAAATAAGAAGCTGAAAAGAAAGAAGCTTCAAATAAATATTTTAACGTGCGTGAATAAAAATACTCCTATAGATTTAAGTTTCACTTTCCATAATCCGTGACCGACAGAGGAGCATCTTGGCGGCAGGGATTTAAAACTTTAACAAGACTCAAACTGACACAGGCAGAGTGAAATACTTGATTTTTTCGATCAGGTAGGGTACAAGTGATTTCAAACCATTTCTGCCGGTTTATATATATTGTGTATATATTATTTATCTCGTATAAGATGTATTTGGTTGCAGTAAAGCGCTGCAGTAAAGCGCTTCATTGTAGTACTACGGTGACTATCTCTTCCGTGCACAGCGCGAGCAGGACAATCAACAATGCAGAATATTGCTAACTATGACTGGGACTGTCATATACATAACAATTATAATGAGAACACTATTATAATAAAATGCTATGAATTTTTATTTTAGTTGCTGTGTTTCTGCACGTTGTTTCATGAAGGACGCATCCACAAAAGAGTTCATTCAGAGCCGCGCAGACACATTCATGTGCATTCGGGGCATTTTGTGCAGATACCCTACAAGTCGTAATATTAATGTTATGTTGTATAAATAACAAAGCGTATTCTATATGAGATAAATCCTATTGATTAAAAACCTGCTATCAAATGCTTCATTCTACTGGTCATCTTCAGCGTAAGAAAGAAACAGACTAA
Source organism: Sinocyclocheilus anshuiensis (assembly GCF_001515605.1). Taxonomy (NCBI): domain Eukaryota; kingdom Metazoa; phylum Chordata; class Actinopteri; order Cypriniformes; family Cyprinidae; genus Sinocyclocheilus; species Sinocyclocheilus anshuiensis. The sequence goes on along the minus strand of NW_015555805.1, from coordinate 180,175 downwards.
TATTAGCGTAGATGCCATTCTTCTAACGATGTAGCAAGTACATCGGGTGTTATGAGAAGTGTTCCCGGTACCGGTTGTCCTAATTAATGCAGCCTAAAAATACTTTAACGGATTTTAATATTAGAAGCGTATTAGTGTGTTATGTGTAAGCCAGGTTAAAGAGATGGGTTTTTAATCTAGA
>NW_015555805.1:170835-179961 GCF_001515605.1 Sinocyclocheilus anshuiensis | reverse complement strand
AACAACCACCCAATAAAGCATTACAATAATCTAACCTTGAGGTCATAAACGCATGGATTAACATTTCTGAATTTGTGTGTCCACAAAAGGAGTTCATTCAGAGCCACACAGATACATTCGTGCATTCGGGACATTTTGTGCAGATAGCCTATACGTCGTAATATTAACGTTATGTTGTATAAATAACTAAGCATATTCTATATGAGATAAATGATGAGTTCAATCCCATTGATTAAAAACCTGCTATCATATGGTTCACTCTACTCAGCGCACGCAGCACAAAACAGAAATGCAGAACATTAATAACTACTGTCATATATCGAAAATTCCGATTCGACTATGAAAATCCTTAGTCGGGGTCACCCCTAACTTACAGTATATCTTTCTAAACAAGATCAGCTGAGGAGCTGCTTAGAGGTATTTTCACAGTATGGCAGAAAGCGTAATGTGATAATTCTACTCTGCCTCAAAAGTATCAGGGCATCTGCTCAACCAATCTGCCAATGTGCACAAAGTTATAAAAATTACAAAAGTTATGGAAAATGACTACAAAACACAGCTGAGGCAAAACACACACACACCACCACCTTTGTGTCGTTTTTGGAGCTTGAAATCTTTGGACTTCATTGACGTTCACTGTGTAGGGAATAAATAAATAATTGAAATAATTGGCTGAAATGTTACACCAAATATCTTTTGTGTTCTGCACAAGAAGTTTGGTACAACATGAGAGTGAGGCCAGAATTTTCTGCAAGATGAAACAGATTGTAGAAACTGAGTTCTGCAAAAGGACTGACACATATGTAAAGAAATCAAGATCCAACATAATCCCAACAGCTATACACATTCTCACTGAACATTTTACACTTACCCATTTCAGTCCTTCAAACTACTGAAATAATTCTTCCAGAAAGGGACAGGAATCAAACTCAGGAATGCTGCTGTAATGCAAGAAACTCATAAGTGAGGGAGAATAGAATTCAGATGCCATACACATAAAGGCATATTCTCAATATTAAAAAAAAATATATATATATATACATTGTGAGAAATATGTTTAATAATTATTTATTTGTGTATTTTATTTTTTCAAAAGTTTAATGGAAAATATTTTGTTTAATAAGTAATTTGATTTATATCTTGTTAAAAATGCCCTAAAATGTTTAGCAAATGATGGTTTTCTCATTCAGGATCAAGCCAGGTAGAAGTGGGAAGAACACACACTCAGCAGAGGAGAAGGAAAAAGAGGAGAATTGCAACGCAGGGTTTTTTTTCGCACATGGACACTAATGATATCTGGAAATAATAATTTTACAGTCGTAAACAAGGCTAAGTCAAGTATAACCTTTTTTTCCAGTTAACTATGTTGAACTCTGAACTTAAGTTTATGCTTGTCAAATCCCAAGCAAAACATGGTTTGCTGAGCTCATTACGGCAACTTCAAGGTTGCTCTTCAGAGCTCTGAACAATTGTCCATAAAGGGCAAATGCCCCTGTTGAAAGGACAAACTTTCACCTGCTGGATCAATAATGTTTGTCAGGTCTTCAGTAAAGCTGAGAGCTCTGAAATAAGGGAGAGTAGGATCAAAATGCATTAACTTCATTGTTTCTATAATAACAAAAGTACAAGAAAGTCATAATCAAAATTAAGCTCTACTAAAAATATATAAATGAAGGGACAATGTCTAACAATTAACGCTGGCAACACAAGGCATATATATATATATATATATATATACCCTCACTTAATAAGAATAACATGCTGAAGTATTGTGAAATACATGAAGACTGATTTTTTTATAGGCTTTATGGCCAGATAAGTTGAGAGTGACTCTTGAAGGACCAGCACCACATCCTCTTGTGCCACTCTTTCAAGAATTTATCTTAGGCTTTATAGACAGATAAGTTGAGAGTGACTCTTGAAGGACCAGCACCACATCCTCTTGTGCCACTCTTTCAAGAATTTATCTTCCAGAATCTGGCAGTAAGATTTTCTAAAAATTAGCTCCCTAAAAATTAGCAAAAAATAGACTTTTATAGTGAGTCTGACTCATGTCACTTTTTGTACAATGTTTCTTACCAGAATCTACTCTGTACCATGATACGCTGCAAAATTCATGATGCCTATCCACAGCAATGATTAGAAACTGATATATTTTGTATATCAAGATGAAATTATCAAGCTTTATTTTGAGGCGGGAAAAAATCATAAAAGCACAACCATGGCTTGATGAAATATCAATAAAAATGGCTCATTATTTGGCAGGTATTGCATTAAAATTACCCTTTTTATTCATGCATTTATAACTGCTTATCAATGATTTATAATGCATTTGTAAATGAGTTATTAGTCATTTATGAACACCTTTATAAACACTTTATAACGGGAACCTTAATGTATAGTGTTACCGACTTTATTCAACAATTCGTCTCCTCCGCATCACCTTAGCGCCATTTTGAAGAGTAGCCACTGAACGCAAACAGCGTATGCTGTTCTGTATCAGCTGCACCACACGGATACGTTGTTTTCATTCAAATCAAAGTGTAAATAAATGTAGAAAATGGATCCGCGTGGCGCAGCTGACACAGAACAGCATACGCTGTTTGCGTTCAGTGGATACTCTCCAAAATGGTGCTAGGGTGAGGCGGAGGAGACGAATTGTTGAATAAAGTCGTTATTTTAGTTTTCTTTGCATACAAAAGTATTCTCGTAGCTTCGTAAAATTACAGTTGAACCCCGGTTGTCACATGGATTATTTTACCGCTCTCGTTGCTACATTTCTGGACGTTGATTGTGTTAATTACATTGCTGTCTATATGCAGGTTTGAACTGTTTTGTGGAACCATTTCATTGGATTCGTACCGGAACTCTTCACCTCTTAAGTCGAACTCCATACTACGTGAGCTACCGAACAAACAGTGAATATAAAAACCCATACATATGACGTTGTATATGTGACGCTAACATTCAAAAGTATCAGTTTTCAAATGTCACAGCATGTTAAAATAGTTTTGAATTTATAACATGATATTCCTCAAGTAATGTGCGAAAATTAGGCTTTATCGAAACTGTGGACCTGCAAATCATACTTTGTGTGAAAAGGAATAAAAGTTGTCTGCATTTTACTGCCTCTAGTGTTTATTTCAACTGGAAACTGCAGTGATTACGCTAACATTCAAAAGTATCAGTTTTCAAATGTCACAGCATGTTAAAATAGTTTTGAATTTATAACATGATATTCCTCAAGTAATGTGCGAAAATTAGGCTTTATCGAAACTGTGGACCTGCAAATCATACTTTGTGTGAAAAGGAATAAAGGTTGTCTGCCTTTTACTGCCTCTAGTGTTTATTTCAACTGGAAACTGCAGTGATTCATATGTATAGGTACGTTTTTTCAGTTTTGCAGAAATGTATTTAGAGGTACGTATTTCCAGTGAGCCTATGTTGGATTTAATGGAATGTTTGGGTTTCAGTTAATTCAACCAAATTCTGGAGTTTCTTCTTGACAGCTAAGCTAAAATTAAAGTTAAAGGTATTCCTAATATGTTGGACCTTTTATTGAAAGTAGTCTACTTTTTCCTGATGAGACATGCCATTTTTTATAGACCCCTAAGATCTGTGTGTGCGATGCTTGAGTTGGGGGAGGTGTAATGTGCAAACAGTGCATTTGCGAAGGTTGTTTGAAAACATGCTTTATTTTTGTAGTTCTGCTAAGCAGTGTTGGAGAAAGTTACTTTTAAAAGTAATGCAATTTATGCATGAATTCATGGTAATTCATGTACCCTTACTGTAAAGCGTTACCCTAATTTGTTTGTAATATAAATTCTGGATTGCATGAAACATAGAATGCAGGAGAAGAAAGTTCAACACTCTTCAGCAATGAAACAAAAAGAAAGAAAAACAAATGTCATGTTTATTTTAAGTCATTTTTGCTTATTAATATGGCTGAATTGGATCATCAAAGGTCGGCAGCAAATATATTGATTAATAAAATGGGATTAAATGCATAAAAGATATTTGTCGAGCCGCTTCTTCTTCGGCTTTTGCCATGGTACTGCTGGTTACACCAGCAACATGCCCGTGGACACTGCTGACTAGCGGATTGCATGTGTACTGCACGTTGACGCGGACAACGACGCAGAAGTATAAATGAAAACTGACGCATAGCCTACCCGACGCAGAAGTATAAATCAGCCTTTACTCCCGATTTCTCCCAATATGGGGACAGGAGAGCTGTCAGTCAATGAATAGGAAAACAAAGTAACTGGAGTTACTTATTTGAAAAAGTAACTCAGATATGTTATTGTAAATTAAAAAGTAATGCGTTACTTTCTGATCTGATTACGTAACTCAAGTTACTTGCAATGCGCTACCCCCAACACTGCTGCTAAGTGACACTAGCAGCGCAGGAACTACCTACCCTAGTTTTTAAGGTGCAGTAAGGAAATTCTGAGAAACACTGTTGATATCTGAAATCACCAAAACAAACACGGCCCTACCTAAGAGGATCACACCCCTATTTTGATAGCCCCACCCCCAAAATTCACAAACATGCTATGACCTTTAATAGTTTTCTAAACTGCTTTGGAAAGCAACCCTTAATATGATCTTATTTTTTGAGATGTCTTAATCGATCCTTATAATTCAAGAAGGCAATCTGTGTGCTTTCCAGTCCCTCTGCTTTATATGATACTAAACAGTCTAGCTGTCATTCAAACGTACTTGTAAATTTGGTTTTCCTTCAATACATCTTATTTTATTCACACTCATCTTGAGAAGCATATGGTGTTTGTGTTTTTGTGTGCATATGGCCCTGTATCTCTCATTCTACTGACAGCAGCTACATTGCTTCGCTACAATTCCTGGCAGCTGCCGCATCCCAGTATATCAGGGACGCACACAAGACCATAAAAAGGAAACGTGTAAGCATTTTTCCCTTCTCTCCATTGTTGTCGAGAAGGAGCATGAATAAAATCAGCAATAGGGCCTGGACCCCCCCCACCCCTAACATCCCAATGTGTGCAAAAGAGATGATGGCTGACTGTGTGCCCTTGTTGGTATAGTATTTAACTGTTTTTGAATCATTAGTACAATTTTATTATATTAGTAACAAAAGACATTCCAAATAATATTTCATTTCAACATCATTCAAAAAAATATACATAATTTTTTGTTTGAGCTCTGTTCAGGTACTTAGTTGTGCCTTATTTGTGTCATCTTGGGAAGAAGTTTGTAGTTTGTTTATAGTCTACATTTAGCTTTTTACTTCTGGGGCCCGTTCTTCATGCGTCGCTTATTACATCCGAGATGAAATGTCACATCCAAGATGATATCATCGCACTAATCAGGATCTGGCTAATTCGGTTCTTCGAATGCACCTGTTGTTGATGAATAGTCTGGCTGGATTGAGTTATCTGAGATAATTGCGCGTTCATGGGTTGGATTAAAAGGGGCTATGTATCGATACTCGAAACCACGATCAGCAATGCAGCGATTGGCTGGTGGCAAGACAGCAACGTAATGACATTATATAATTAAAAAAGACACCTGACGAAAAACTTGACACATTTTTGGACTTTTATAAGGAAACAGCCAAGCGAACAAAACTACATAAATGTTATAATAGATAAATGAAATGTGCACTGTTTTTATTTTAGTTTATTTTTTTACATGATTCCCAATTATTTATATTCACAATTTATAATATTTGTACAGGCTTTACATTTTTATTTAAATGTAGTAATTAGCAATTCATTTAATTTTAAATAAATATTTCAGTGAGTAAAACTGGCTGTGTCTGTAGTATTAAAGACTACACAACATTATTATATTAACTTTAAATTATTTTTTTAATTATTATTATTTTTAAATTATTGTCCCTGGATTAGTAGGGTACACTTGACACATCATCACCGCAGCACGCTATGTCTGTCAAATAAGCAACGATTTGTCTATACTGCATTTGTCTGTTTTCTTTTGTAGTTGTTTCTCTATGTGAACATGCACTAGATGGATGTCTTTGACCATTTAGTTGCTTCTTACCATATTCATGTTTTAGTGTTTCGTGTCTAGAAACCCCTTTGATTTGTTTAGGTTTGTTCAGAAATAAATGAACTTTTCCACGACATTCTAATTTATTGAGATGCACCTGTATACGTGTCAGATGTGTGGACATTTTCTGCCTAATTATATTATAATTTTTTAGCATCCCACACCATGAACTTCACATTTTAATATGTTACCAAGTTCAAAGTAGATTATCTTTGAATAACGTGTATTGACATTTCTATGTTATGTCCCATCTAACATCCTGAAAACCCCTAATGCAGCAATGAACTCAAATAATATGACAATGCCAAGTCTGATTTCAGTCTGTTTATCACATATTATCAGGGAATATTTCCAATAACAGTATCCAGGTTTGATACAACTTGAACTATTCTACTTAACTTCTGATCCTGGCATCGTTGTCTAAAGGTGCTTGTTGATTATTGACTTCCAGTTGCCTTAATGTTAAAGCTTGTCATTGCTCATTTCAAATAGCATACATCATTTTTCTCTCAAGTTGGTCTCATGACAGAGAATGACTGTTCTCAAACCTTGCCAACACTGTCGCATATTTAGTTTTCAAAGCAATTCTGCCTTTATGCAGGCTAAGACCTTGCTGCAGTTTAACAGCACACCTGTGTCCTCTAATTCTTAGTCAACATCTAATTATGAACTTCTCAACTCTGGGTCTACAATTGATGTGCGCCATAAAGAGACAGGAGTACAACACACAATGAGCCTGTGTCACCCTGGAAACTAATAAAAGCTGGTGGTTCAGCTGAAACGAGACCTCTGAAAGTAGTTTTAATGTTAGAAGTGCAAGACTCTGCACTTTTTTACACCAAGAGGTTAAAGAGCTGATTTTCATTGCATTTCAGTGCAGCTCAGCACTCCAAGTGTATAATACGCATTAGCTTGGTAGTTACAGGACATGACATTTCACAAAATGTCATGTCCTGCTTAGCCAGGCATTCAGAAAGTTACAACAGTAGGTTAAAGTGATGCTCTCACTACAGTGAAGCTCTTTATAGTAAGAGTTGTTGTAACTGGTGAGTCAGTTGTCTGAACAACTAATTCAGTAGTCTGAAAAAAATAAAATCAATCAATCAATATAAACTAACCAGTCAATCTTAGAGGGACAGTTTACCCCCCAAAACATTCTGTCATCATTTACTCACTTTCTCTTTCCATTTACATTCCAAACCTGTATCGATTTCTTGTTTTCCTTGAAGATTTTTTTTTCTTCTTTTTTGGTCAATACAATGAAAGTTGTTGGGGTCAAATGTTGTTTGCAACAACATTTTTATTTTATGCTCCACAGAAAAAAGTTGTGCAGGTTTGGATTATTTTTGTTTTTAATTTTTGGTGAACTATTCCTTTAGGTTGTTAGTTAACCAGTAATCAACAATTCTGACCATCCCTAACAGAGTGTTAATGACATAATTGTATCTATCTCCCAAATGTGACTTTAATGAGCATTAGTTGTACAGCAGATGTTAGAACAGAAAACTGGCTTACAGAATGTGGGCTTCAATCAGGTCTGCTCCAAAGAACAAATTAACTGAACGTACGCCTCCTCTATGCCTTTAGAACTAACAAATGTTCCATAATTAAAACCAAACGCATGTTAAAAATACTAATTAAAAACGAATTAAAAATGAATTATTTGTATGTTTAAAAAATATTTGAGAACTTCTGGAGGCACCTAGTGACATTAGACACATCTCTCTCAATTAAATAATACTTACAGTGTGGTCAAATTATAGCTACTTTTATAATAGCTAAGTTAAGTATTTTTTAATGCTCCTGAATGTTCGGTATGTGTTGATGGAATCTTGGATTCTGAACATCGAGGAATATTATGTTCTGCAGTACATGGTAAATAAACAACTTCATACTTAAAAAAAAAAATGCACTGGAAATTTATACATATAATGAATATAAACAAAAATCACTGAAGAAGGCTAGATATATCTTGAGATATCAAGAGATATCTTGTTTGTCTCTAAAATGCATTACTTGCTTTAATTTGAAGTAATAATAAGGTGGAGTGACTTTATCACATCAGAAAGACATCCTGTATTTGTTTGTGATCGGTTACCCAGAAAACAGTGCACCTGGAGCATGCCACTGTAGCTGTATAGCACATGTTGCTATCCATCTTGGTAATACTGGAGAGTTCATGTGGAAGGTGCAGCTTTTTTCATAACCTATAATGATTTAAATAGGGGTCAGGGGTGTATTATTAGCCTGTAGCTATCAACTGAGCACAAACTAAAGCAAAGACCTCCTGGGTTTGCATCTGGAGGAAGAGTTACTGAAACCAGAAGGGGTCACTTTGTGGACCTGCTGGGTCCTAATAGAACAGAGAAGAGAACATTCTATTTTCGTAGATCTGTTCACACCAGCCTAAGGATTAGGTTTAGGACCTTCATGGTGACATTTTATCTTGTACAAATTAAATTTCATATATTGGAAATCACTAATGTATACAAATTCTTGTAAGACTAGGTTAGGTGTAAAGGCCAATTCACACCAAGGATGATAACTATTACGTTGAAATAAACATAGAAAATACTGTATGTGTGCACTTTACAACAATTAAATATTGGGAAAAGCCTCTGACAATTGAAAAAAAAAATAATGCTGCCGTATTTGCTAACTATTAGTAATTGTGGGTAAAAAAAAAAAGAAACAACAAAAAAAAGTTTTAATTATAGCTGTTTAGCCATTGTCACCAGTATGGACCTTGTTTCTGTGTTTTCAGTGTTTCTCTGTTCTCCTGCCTTGTTTTGGGCTGTGTTTCACTCCACTTTTAGACACGCACTCGTGAACTTCCCTAAGCACTTCCCCTCGGGAATCCCCGCTGCCATTTTGAAGTGTGTTCCACTTCGTGAAGTGAACGAGGGATGTTTATATGGACAGACACTCAACCCCTTGATTTTGACCGAGGGAGCGAGTCTGCTTCATATGCACACTTCAGGCCACTTTATAGACCGCAATGCAACACGATTGTGATGTCATCGCAGATGGTGTTTAATTTATCCCCACCCCAAACAACTCTATAATATATAATTT
>NW_015555805.1:163752-170825 GCF_001515605.1 Sinocyclocheilus anshuiensis | reverse complement strand
GGTAAAAAAAAAAAAAAAAGAAACAACAAAAAAAAGTTTTAATTATAGCTGTTTAGCCATTGTCACCAGTATGGACCTTGTTTCTGTGTTTTCAGTGTTTCTCTGTTCTCCTGCCTTGTTTTGGGCTGTGTTTCACTCCACTTTTAGACACGCACTCGTGAACTTCCCTAAGCACTTCCCCTCGGGAATCCCCGCTGCCATTTTGAAGTGTGTTCCACTTCGTGAAATGAACGAGGGATGTTTATATGGACAGACACTCAACCCCTTGATTTTGACCGAGGGAACGAGTCTACTTCATATGCACACTTCAGGCCACTTTATAGACCGCAATGCAACACGATTGTGATGTCATCGCAGATGGTGTTTAATTTATCCCCACCCCAAACAACTCTATAATATATAATTTGTATTTTATTTATTTTTTTTACATTTATAACAGTAACTGGAACGCAGCCTTAGTTCAGTAGTGACCTAGTTTCTGTCTCCCCTTGATTACATAGATAGTTCACCTGCGTCTAGTTGATTTAATCATTAGTCCCTCATTTTCCTGTGTACTTAAGTTCTATCTGTTCAGTTTGAGTTTGTCGGGTCTCGCCAGGTATGTGTGTCTCCAGCCTTCCTTTATGTGGATTACTTATCAGTGGATTTATTAAAGACTGTTTATCTTCATCTTCATTGTCTTCATGTGTGTTCATCGACACAATATTTTGACGGCTATATTCATTCTAGCTGTTTAACTAGTGTTGTTATATTGATTTAATTTATTTAGTCACCATTGATTAGTTTTCTCTTTTGTTGCACTTCGACCATATTTAGTTTTTATTAGTTTTCTACTGACAGAGCAGCTGTATTATTCATAACTATAAAAAACATACAAACAAAAAAATATTTTTCAATTTTCAGTCTTTTTTCTAATCCCTGACTATTCACAAACAAAGCTGTATGACAATTTAGAGATGTGTGTTGAACTACTGAAACACTATTTGAGTAAACATGCACGGATTCAAAGAAAAAAACAAAACAAAAACATTTCAGATTAAATTATAAACATTATATAACAAGTTACCAAAAGTGGCAACAAAAACATCAAAAACAGAATGAACTAAAAGTATTTGAACACATGCATGCCTATGAACTTCAATGTACTGTACATGAGTTATTTATTTAATATTATTTTTTTCATCTGCTTATCTCTTTTTCTTGTTAAATTAAATTTTTGTCATCCTGCATAATTTGATTTATTATGATTAAGTGTGCAAAATGAGTGATCATTCATTCATCTTTGCTTCACATTTATCAGCGTGAGATTGGATTTGCTCTGTGGTCTCGCTGCTTTTGTCGCTAAACGGTTTTGTTCTTTCATTTACAGGGACAAAGGACATTGTAACAATCACACAAGCAATGTCATGTCTGAGGACGGCACATCTGAGCAGATTAAATCAAATCTTTTCATACTTCAAAAGGGAAATAGTCCAATTTACCACTATGTATCATGTTCTGCACTTGTTATTCAGTCAAGGAGTTCTAGCATCTGATAAAGACCTTCTAGTGGGGTCACAACGTGTTTGTGTGTGGAAGAAAAAAGAGAAACATTTAGAGGATAATTCACTAAAAGTGAATTGTGGCATGTCTACAGTGTTGTAGGAACCCAACAAGGAATACAAATCTGGTAAAAGCACAAAAATGGCCAAAAAATTGTCAATGAGCAGACCACAAGAAGCTAGAATACTTTGCATATGCCTGGATTCTGTGCGTGTGTGTATATATATATATATTATTTTTTCCCCTGAATTCTCTTTACTGAGTCCAGTAAAGCATTGCCTATGCAGACACCCATCATGCATTGTGGCATGAATGCATGAATAATAATGGCTTTAAATTGTTTATTGCCTAGTTTATGTGCTTTTCCTTCATTCCTTTGTTATGTTCAGAACTTATCTAGCAACTGAGTAGCAAAATGCTAATATCCACTCAGAACAACTCAGTAACCTAGCAATACCCTGAAAAACATAACACTCTATCATTTAGATTTTGTAAAAATCTAGATAACATCTTGCTGTTGCTGAAGTGTCTAATCAGGGTTGTTTCAAGCTCAAGCTGAAGGATTTGTTTATGAAAATCTCCTTTTATTTTAACAGAAGAACAACAGCTGTAATTATATTAAGTGTTTTGACTGCTCAGTATTTAAAACCTGACATGAACCACATAGATTTCACTCCCTCCTTGTAGCATATAACAGTACCTAGAATACTTTTTGTATGCATAGAAAACAAATAACTTTATTCAACAATTCGTCTCCTCCATGCGTGCATTGCGTATAGTCATTTGGATTGATTACCATTAGTATAATCACACAAATACCATGGTGAAGCTAAATGACTTGTATAGCAAAACCATGTTAATGTGTGGTTACTTTAGTTTAACTATTTGTTGTATTATTTATTTAGTTGTAGTAAACCCATGTTTAATTTTCATAAAGGTACATATGTAATTAAAACATTATGTAATTGAATGCAGAAATGAACGCGAGTAATCTTACCTGACGCTGATATCACAATAGCCAGTCTTAAAGGGGTCATATGATGCTGCTAAAAATAACATTATTTTGATCTTCTTTATGCACCAAGAGCTTGTAACACTCCAAAGAGAAAGGAAAAATTGAAATCGCATCATATGACCCCTTTAACAGTTTACGTGATCTGGCTCTTGATTTTATTATTGTTATTTTTTTATTATTTCTTTGCCGGGAAGCAAATATATCAAACATGCGTGCGGTAAGAGCATCTACGGTAATTCACGTTGGCCAAAACACAAGGAAGCGCGTTGTGAAAAAAAAATATCACCGGCAATCACAGACATTCGCATTCGGATGGGATTAGTGTTCTCAGAGGATCACTGAGTTTGCTGAAAAACAGTATGTACATTGCTCTGGAATTATTACAGAGGTTGTGTGAGTAAAACACAGACGTGGCAGATTCGGACGGGATTAAAATCACCAAGTACGTCTGTGAAACACAAATTTCTCTAACGACCCCCTGTTAAACTAGTCCCGTCCGAATAGGACTTAGTAAAATTTGTCAGCACAGCAGATGAAGGTGACATATCATTAGCTCTACAAAACTCCCCCAAGCGATCCTATCTCATTGAGCCTCATATCCATTCTCTTTAAAGTTCTCATTGCATTCTCCCTCCACTGGAGCAAAATGGGATCTCAAGATCTTGCAGTAAAATTGAGCCATTAGTCTTAAATATAGCTTTTATGAAAATGTATTTACTCCCCAAGCCGGTCTTGAAATGAGGAAGCTATACCTTGACCTTCCCAGTAGAACCAAAATGCTGCTCAAGGGCTGGCATTTCTGAGTGGAAAATATATTTTAGCATATAAGCATACTGAGCCTTTTTTATATTTATATTTACGTATTTATTTTTTAACTTAATTATTAATTTTAAACCTAACAAACCTCTTTATGCAATAAAATATGCTTACATATTCCATGAATTGCAAAGGGATTTGTAGCATTTATGTACAGTGGTGTGAAAAAGTGTTGGCCCCCTTCCTGATTTCTTCTTTTTTTGCAGGTTGGTCACACTTGAATTTAAATTTGTTTGATGATCTGAAACATTAAAGTGTGACAAACATGCAAAAAAATAAGAAATCAGGAAGGGGGCCAACACTTTTTCACACCACTGTATCTAGGGTTACATAAATAAAGAAGATGGGTTTATTAGAAGCTATCCATATGGTGATGTACAAATGTTTTAAAAATCTGATAAAACACTTTACTTATGAATACCTATATGAATGACGTATTGTTACATTGCAAAATGGTGTAAACGCACTGAGATGAACCACTGATATGTTTCATCAGCACAGAGGACCAGTACCACTCTGTACTTAGTGTCCATTATATGAGAAAAAAAAAGAGTTCAAAGAGGAACCTTCTAGCTTCTTCAGAACACCATCATTTACTGCTATGAACTGTATGCTACTCTTTGACAGATAATTGGTAGAATTTCGACTACAGTATTACAACAAAAGTTTGATTGAAGATATGTGCTACAGAGACATAAAGTAAAATGTAATTTGTGATACGAAAGCACATCAGTTCACAGAAGGAGCTCTTCCTAGGGAAAGTATGGGTTGAAAAGGGCATTTTGAGGCCGAATGCTCACAAAAGATTGATGAACCTGTCTGGTTTAGCCACATTATGGGAGGACTTTGGAAAAGAGAGGTTACAACAAGTGCACCATATTGAGGAAAGCATTTCCAAGATGGAACTGACAAGCTCTTTACTATTGGGCAAGCTCTTCCTGTGTAATAGGATTTCTCAGGAGAGCAAATGTATGTATAAATGTGTCTCTTTTTAAAAGCAGTTTGTGATATAAGAGGTGCTTTTCCATGATGATATTGAGGAAAGCATTTCCAAGATGGAACTGACAAGCTCTTTACTATTGGGCAAGCTCTTCCTGTGTAATAGGATTTCTCAGGATAGCAAATGTATGTATAAATGTGTCTCTTTTTAAAAGCAGTTTGTGATATAAGAGGTGCTTTTCCATGATTAGCCAATTCTACGCATGGCTGCTTTTCTCTTCCCATCTCCAGAAAGGCTCATACACATAAAAAAGAGTACAGAGCCAAAGTAGAAAACAAAAGGACGTAGAAGAGAGGTGGCACAATGAAAACAAAAGAGGATGTAAAAATTGTAGTAAATGTTTAGGTATTGTCCTTTATCAGCAAACTTCTGTAGTTTAACCATATTTTGAGTGCTATAGTAAACCATGACACATACTATACATTACATTGTCTACAATATGGGATGGGCAGTATATCAGATATGTGTATTTGAAATGCAAAATACTATTTTAAAACATTTGAAAAATAACAAATGTAATTTGTATTATTTAAAAACATTTAAGTATTTTCAAAGTATAGTCAAGCTGCTGATTTCCTGTATCAACAACTTCAGTTGTTTCTTAATGTCCATTTAAACGTCTCAGGATACTTGTGTAACCATGGTGGACGCAGTTCGAAGTTCCCATGAAAGGGAACATTATGTTAGCTAGGATACTGCCTGTGCAATGCAATGCATATCAACAGTGAGGAAATCAGAACTAATCAGCAGCCAACAAGCTTGTTTAACTCTCAGTTTTCCATTTATAAACTGCTTTTCCCAATTTCCCAATCAACAGTTTTCCTTTTTTTTTGTCACAATGTATTGCCTGTGCAATTTCACCACAGACATAAATAGACAAAAATACATAAAGATGTTTATAAAATCAAAAAAATATAAAATGTTTCAGTTAAACAGATAAAAATGAAATTCAAAATACTGTGCCAAGCTTATCAAATATAATATTTTGTATCTTGCATAACACAAAACACAAAATCAAAATGTCCATTCAATGAACTATCACTATTAGACTCAAATTTATCTAAATTAAATGACTAATTACTGAATATGACTACATACTCTGGAAGCCCATGGATGACAAGACTGATAGCACTACACAAACAGTCCTCAAGCCCTTTACTACCTGTGATAGGCACAAAACAAGTTTAAATTCTTTCTCAGCATGGCCACTCTTAGGATTCTTTTCACACATTATGTGGATTACATTTTCCAAAGCTTTAATTCTTTTCTCATTACTAAAGATCTATTTGTTGTTGTTAAAATGTGGTTTGTAATTAGATGGAGTCATTTCTCACAAGGACTTATTATGAGGCAGTTAAGAACAAAGAATTCCATTATTTCTTTCTTGCTTGTTAAAATGCTATCCAGCCCTTGCTTTCTCATTTCCTTCATTTAAATTACCTTTAGATGCAGGGGTCACAGTGCTTGATGTACAAATGCAAAAAACCCAGTTTCATAGGAAAAAAGCGTGACACCACCAAAGGAAGTCATCCTAAAAAAGAGTGTACTGTGAGAAAATAAATCAATAAGTCCATGTGGTAAGAAGATATGGTTTACTGTGATTTTAGACCAGTTAAAGGGGCTTTGTTAAGAACAATGCAGAGAGATTCAGCCAATCATAATCAAGGACTGGAATTGTCCATTTTATAAACATGCATTAGAAAGTCAATAGAAAGTCACCTTATCTTTATATGTTCTTGAAAGGTTCCTTTGTCACAGGAGGACAGGGTCAACTATTTGTGTTATTCATGAGCTCATAAAATGAGGTGTGAGATTTAGTGTGTTCTTTGTGAATATGAAATAGTGTGATTTTTTTTAATAATAAAAAAAAGGCTTTGTTCTGATTCAGAAGTGTTTATTGGTTCACCTGGAGTGTGGCCAGGGCCGGCCCAAGCCTTTATGGGGCCCTAAGCAGAATTTTATTTGGGGGCACCTTGGTGTCGCCATTACGACTGATTCCCCTTCAGGAACTCGAGCTGCGTCAGAAACGCTTTGGGAACGCCCCCAGCATGACCATGCTCTGAATCACATATGAAATCAGTCCAATAGATGGGCGAGATGTCATGGGCGGGTGACGTTGCGACCAGGAAGCTATAAAAGCACGTGCGGTGGAACTGGCGTCAGCTAGGAGATCGATCTGCCAACCCTGCCACCTACGGTGCTTCAGGGCGCAGCGGTCTCCGGCGAGTGCTTCTCTCAGTCACCACCCGGAAACGAAGCGGTACTAAGAGGCTCGCTACCTCTTCAGAGGTTTCTAGAGCAGCTAGTTCGGCCGTCTCCTGCCGGTTCGCCGCTTCAGGGCACCGGCCTAGCCGTGCTGATTACACCAGAGATCTCATTATTCACTATCTCAGTCTCGAGAGACTGATTCCCTTAGTAGACCTTTTTGGCAACGCGGAATCTTCTGCCAAATGTGTCTCAGTGGGTCCTGCACACTGTAGAAGAGGCTACTGTATGAGTTCAGTTCTTCTCCGCCTTGTTTCAATGGGGTCATTCCCACTCTGGTGGGCTCCGAGCAGGCTCTGGTAATGGAATAAGATGTAAACTCTCTTTTGAGGAAGGAGGCCATCGAGGTGGTCCCTCCTCTCGACAGAGAGTCCGGGTTCTACAGCCGGTACTTCATTGTTCCAAAGAAGGATGAAGGGTTGAGTCCAATTTTAG
>NW_015555805.1:160978-163464 GCF_001515605.1 Sinocyclocheilus anshuiensis | reverse complement strand
GGCCAGAGAAGCTTATGCTAAGCGGTGGATCAGGATGCTTTTTCATAGCCTCGAGTCCTCTGATCTCCCCTCTCCTTTAGGGGTCAATACTCACTCCTTCTGAAGTTGGCCTTCAGGACGCTGCGGGATGTCCCGCCTACTTTGTCAGGTGCCTTCCTGCATTCTGCGACACTCCTGGCTCCTTTCTCTCGCCTTAGCTGTGCTCTTCCACACTAGGCAGGGATTGGTAAGTCTGGCTGCATGGGCATACTCCTTCCCAAAGCGTTTCTGAAGCAGCTCGAGTTCCTGAAGGGGAACGTCTCCAGGTTACGAATGTAACCATGGTTCCCCGAGGGAACGAGACGCTGTGTCTCAGTGCCATACTTCCGGCATCCCTGTGAGCGCTTGCTTCATTCCTAGAAGCTGACGCTGGTTCCACCGCACGTGCTTTTATAGGTTCCTGGTTGCAACATCACCCGCCCATGACGTCTTGCCCATCTATTGGACTGATTTCATATGTGATTCAGAGCATGGTCATGCTTGGGGCATTCCCAAAGCATTTCCGATGCAGCGTCTCGTTCCCTCGGGGAACCATGGTTACATTTGTAACCTGGAGACGTTATTGTCAATGCTTGATTATTCGCACACTATAATTCTAACTCACCCATTATCATTTTTATGTCTTGTAGCTGTGTTGCTTACATCATACCAATGTTTTTACCCTTCTGTGATTTTTAATTGTAACTGTAGCAAACCCACAAGAGTGGTCAGGAGTTAATTTGCACCATTCAGTCTTACAGTACTAAGTGGCCTACTTAATGTGGTGTACTGAAAAGTAGCTAAATAAACCAGCAGACAATGCATTTACAGAAAATAATGTTATTTTAACAATAAATTACATAAACAACAAACAACATCAATTATTATACACAGCAGCAAGCCATCTGTACATAAAAAACAACAACTCTTAATCTATAACTAACTAATTGAGGCATAATGATATTGGAATATACTAGCAAAGGGTAGGCAAAGGTAAATAATGTTAAGCTGTTATTAGTACCAAGTTTATGAAACAGAATTGATTACAAAAAAATATATACCCAGGAAAGTTATTTTTACACAAAAGACAAAAACTTTAATCTAAATTTAGCTAAGTAAAATGTTATATTATAACATATCAGGGTTGCCAACATTGGTTGCCTGGCTAGAGTGAGATACATTAATATATAACACAAAAAAAATAATAAAATAAAATACACACTGCCCTTTACCCACTGTTTGTGTACATTTTTAAAACACTTAAAATATTTTAAAGCCTATATTATTTTTTAACTCTACAGTTGTGCAGTAAAATTCACTTTAAAGATTCACTTTTTATTCATGAAGATGAAAAAAAATTACTGATATATATATATATATATATATATATATATATATATTCAGCCAACACAGTTGCTGCTGAATTTACTCTGCATCACTTTATGCACAGCTCTATTTTGACATTGGCTTGTCAGATAATTAATTCCGTCCACTGCTACAATATTTATCACTGTCAATCATAGCAATGACTCGCGGAACAATTTAGCGGATTCACACGCGTAATTTTTTACACTCACGTTATTTGTCATCCCTGAAACAGACTAACACAACTTTTCTTCAAAATTTAAATGGATTATGGGAGAAACCTTTTTTCTTGTTATAATGGGAAGACCTGCGAGCACATAGAACTCTGTAAACTTTAGTTCAGAGCGGATTCTGACTAACGTACAGTAAACACCTCTGATCTGATTCTGCATGGTGTGCGTCGCTATGGAAATGTTAAGATGACACGTATAGATTATTTAATTATTTAATATTGTGTTTTTGTATAATGACCATTGCCATTGACACAATATATTACCCAAAAAAATAAAAAAATAAATCAGCAGCGGCTATTTACACTAAGATTAATAGCGATAGATTATATTTACACTGTTAAAATAGCAGGATTTTCTGCTATTTATACTACTTATTGCACATTATCTGCACCTTAGTATTATAGTACTACATTATAAAACAGTATGCAATAATAACATATTGAGTGTAAATGTTCATTTTAATTCAAATTATTAAATGGATGCCACCAGCGTCAAAATGAGTAAGTCAAACGTTTTACCATCTGCGCCACTGGAACTAACGATTGTCAACTGTCTTTTGTATTGTTGACTAGCCAAATCCCACGTTGGTGGGTGGAGTTAGTGTGTAAATAGCCTCTGCAAACAAGGTGGGCTATTTGCACTTAGTGTAAATAGATACTCCGAAAAAATCAAGCCATTTCATGTACTCTTGGGGGCCCCCTGTTGGCCACGGGCCCTAAGCAGCTGCTTAGTTCGCTTATGCCTTTGGCCGGCTCTGAGTGTGGCACATCTGTACATCTTAATTTATGTCTTGCAACATCTTTGAAAACATATAAAACCAGTGTAGCTCAGATTGTATATATATATATATATATATATATATGTAACGGG
>NW_015555805.1:160156-160964 GCF_001515605.1 Sinocyclocheilus anshuiensis | reverse complement strand
TATATATATGGCCGAGCAGTGTTGAGAGTATATGTCATAGAACACGTGTGTCATAGTCTTTCAATGACAGCAGACCAAATTGTGTCTAGTCATATTTAACTACCTCCTGTAAATGGATTCTATGCACATTCATGGCCTTGATGTTTGTGATGTACTGTCTCAGGAGATGACATTGCCACAGGCAGTGTGATTATTGATTGACAGTTTA
Organism: Sinocyclocheilus anshuiensis; assembly: GCF_001515605.1. Taxonomy (NCBI): domain Eukaryota; kingdom Metazoa; phylum Chordata; class Actinopteri; order Cypriniformes; family Cyprinidae; genus Sinocyclocheilus; species Sinocyclocheilus anshuiensis. The sequence goes on along the minus strand of NW_015555805.1, from coordinate 160,756 downwards.
ACTGGAAGGATGCGTGATTGATGTTTGAACGGCAGGTCAAGGCAGATTTGGTTCAGTAATGTTGTTATTATTTGCTTCTGGGATCGTAAGTGATTTATTTTCTTTATACTGCATTAATATTGTCATTAACGTGCTCTATTCTTGAAGACTAAGGAAGTGAGTGTCAATTTTTAAAAGAATCCATTGTAGATCTAATATATTATACTTATATTTACAATGTGTAAATAAGATACAATAAGTTTGTATATTTATATACTGTATATTTGTAAAATATATTTGTATAAGTTTGTTTCCCTTTCATGGGAACTTCGAACTGCGTCCTCTAGGGGTCGCTATGGGGAACGCCTCTTCGTGACCCGTGTCTGAAGCATACATTGAAAAAACACCAACTCGTTGGCCTGCGACAGCCATGACGTCACTACCGGTGCGACTATAGTATAAATAGGCGCCGGGAGCATACATCATTCTCTTCTTCGTCTTCATTGACTGTTTTGTTTGAAGCGTGCATTTCTGTGGTAAGAGCGATCTCTATTTATCTCATTATGGCGAGCACTAGCAAAGCATTTAAGGATGTGTGCATCCGTGTTGACGTTGTTTAAC
>NW_015555805.1:157568-160029 GCF_001515605.1 Sinocyclocheilus anshuiensis | reverse complement strand
GCGACCCCTAGAGGATGCAGTGTCTCGTTCCCTACTCAGGGAACCATGGTTACATAAGTAACCTGAGACGATATTTTTATACAATAAAATAAGTTTGTTGGTATTTTACACTTTTTATCCAATCCCTAATCACCATTTATACACAAAATAGCATCCACCCTCTCTGTTACCCATGTGTTGCCTTTAGTCTCCAAGGGTCGGTTGCACCAACTGGACGTACACCTGGTTCTAAGACAAGGCTGGATGTAAAATATGCTTTAAGTGGTGCGTAGAATTAATACTTGTTGCACCATCTATGCGTAGTGTTATGTCTGAGACTAAATCTTACAACTAGTCAAAGGTAGGTGTAAAGTGAAAAGTCATGATTTGCTCATACATTATAGAGGGTATGCATGTGATGTCACCATCAGCTGGAGTGACTGCGGCTCCACCCACTGAGTGGCAGAAAGACTGAATGGCAGCATTGGTTTTCAGCATAAGCTCTGTGACAGAGCACACACAACACATCTAAAACGAGAAAGAAATTTTCGATTGACTGTACAAATAGATTTGACAATAAATCTGAGGTATATTTTTAAAGACTGCTGAAAGCTACAGAAAAGAGAAGCAAATGGATCCCTGAAATTCACAGAAACAAATGGACTCCAGGCAGCGAATGTGGATTTCCAGTAATCATTTCATGTTAATATGTTGAATTTGTGTGGTAAAATCATACCTATATATTGTATTATGATCAATCATATTGACATCTCATCAATCAAATACTTACATTTACATTTAGTCATTTAGCAGACACTTTTATCCAAAGTGACTTACAAATGAGGACATTGGAAGCAATGTCTGACAAGTCTCAGTTAGCCTAACGCAGTACACGTAGCAATTAAAAAAATAAAAAATAAAAATAATATATATATATATACACTGAACCCTTCATCATCTTGCTTGGTATAAATGCTTGGAAATATTTCACGTCTTTAAGACTTCATACTAAGTGAAGCCATGGCGCCATTATTTAATTGAGAAAACATTTCCTAAAAATTCTGTGTTTTTATATCTGAAGTTTCCCTGCATATTCCTATGACATAGTTCTTAAAAAAAAAGGAAGGCGACAGGTTAAGTAAAATATAATGAATCTAATACAATGAGTTTATGTACTGTCACGAATTCGGTCCATGGACTTCCGTTTATTCACCACCAGAGGTCACCCTTTCCATTACATTGACTCTCGCACAACACAAACTGTTGCATAGCACCCCGGACTACATATCCCATCATTCTTTGCACGATTTGCACACTGCACTGATTGCACTCATTGCACACAGCTGTTTCTAATCACCTCACTCACTATATAACACCCACTCTAACCACCTTTCTCTGCTGAGTATTGTTTAGCCCGTACCCCATTCCGAGTCTCTGAGCTTTCCTTGTTCTTGCCTTGCCTGTTTTCGCGGTTTCTGATCTTTGCCTGTTTTTCTGGATTTTTCCCTCTCGTCTCGCCCCTGTGATTCTGTCTGCCGATCGGTGACCTACGCTAGCCCTGGGACTATTCTTGTGTTTTGCCCGCCATATACCTGTTTGCCATTGTTTGACCCTGCCTGTTTACCACATCTCTTTAATAAAGCCTGCAGATGGATCCACACGTCTCACGTCTCGTCAGCCCCGTTACAGAATACTCAGCCCAACAAGGATCCAGCAGCTTTTCTGAGGAACATTGGCCAGGTATGGACACAGCAAGGATTTTGTTAGCCCTTAAACAGGGTCCACGATCATTGGAGAACCATATCCGAGAGTTTTTAGCCATCGCTCACTATTCTGATTTGCCAGACTGTTTATTGATAGAGTTTTTCTGCGATGGCATAAATCAACCGCTTAAGTCTAAACTTAGACGCGAGGGCCCACGTTCATCACTCGCTCAGTTTATGGATTATGCTTTGTTAGCTGTCGGGTCTTTGTTTACTGTGGGTGTCGCGGAGGAAGAATGCGACACAGTGTCTGTGACTGAAATGGCGGCTGTACCAGAGCACGCTCACAAAATGGCGGCGACAGTGGAGCCTGATCGCAAAATGGCGGACACAACAGCACCCCGTCATGTCACAGCTGACCTTCCCGAGTCCAGTCAAGTCACAGCTGACCTTCCCGAGTCCAGTCAAGTCACAGCTGACCTTCCCGAGTCCAGTCAAGTCACAGCTGATCTTCCCGAGTCCAGTCAAGTCACAGCAGACCTTCCCGAGTCCAGTCAAGTCACAGCTGACCTTCCCGAGTCCAGTCAAGTCACAGCTGACCTTCCCGAGTCCAGTCAAGTCACAGCTGACCTTCCCGAGTCCAGTCAAGTCACAGCTGACCTTCCCGAGTCCAGTCAAGTCACAGCTGACCTTCCCGAGTCCAGTCAAGTCACAGCTGACCTTCCCGAGTCCAGTCAAGTCACAGCTGATCTTCCCGAGTCCAGTCAAGTCACAGCTGA
>NW_015555805.1:148678-156745 GCF_001515605.1 Sinocyclocheilus anshuiensis | reverse complement strand
TTCCCCATAGCGACCCCTAGAGGATGCAGTGTCTCGTTCCCTACTCAGGGAACCATGGTTACATAAGTAACCTGAGACGATATTTTTATACAATAAAATAAGTTTGTTGGTATTTTACACTTTTTATCCAATCCCTAATCACCATTTATACACAAAATAGCATCCACCCTCTCTGTTACCCATGTGTTGCCTTTAGTCTCCAAGGGTCGGTTGCACCAACTGGACGTACACCTGGTTCTAAGACAAGGCTGGATGTAAAATATGCTTTAAGTGGTGCGTAGAATTAATACTTGTTGCACCATCTATGCGTAGTGTTATGTCTGAGACTAAATCTTACAACTAGTCAAAGGTAGGTGTAAAGTGAAAAGTCATGATTTGCTCATACATTATAGAGGGTATGCATGTGATGTCACCATCAGCTGGAGGGCTCCACGCTCCACCCACTGAGTGGCAGAAAGACTGAATGGCAGCATTGGTTTTCAGCATAAGCTCTAGCACACACAGAAACAAATGGACTCCAGGAAGCGAATGTGGATTTCCAGTAATCATTTCATGTTAATATGTTGAATTTGTGTGGTAAAATCATACCTATATATTGTATTATGATCAATCATATTGACATCTCATCAATCAAATACTTACATTTACATTTAGTCATTTAGCAGACACTTTTATCCAAAGTGACTTACAAATGAGGACATTGGAAGCAATGTCTGACAAGTCTCAGTTAGCCTAACGCAGTACACGTAGCAATTAAAAAAATAAAAAATAAAAATAATATATATATATATACACTGAACCCTTCATCATCTTGCTTGGTATAAATGCTTGGAAATATTTCACGTCTTTAAGACTTCATACTAAGTGAAGCCATGGCGCCATTATTTAATTGAGAAAACATTTCCTAAAAATTCTGTGTTTTTATATCTGAAGTTTCCCTGCATATTCCTATGACATAGTTCTTAAAAAAAAAGGAAGGCGACAGGTTAAGTAAAATATAATGAATCTAATACAATGAGTTTATGTACTGTCACGAATTCGGTCCATGGACTTCCGTTTATTCACCACCAGAGGTCACCCTTTCCATTACATTGACTCTCGCACAACACAAACTGTTGCATAGCACCCCGGACTACATATCCCATCATTCTTTGCACGATTTGCACACTGCACTGATTGCACTCATTGCACACAGCTGTTTCTAATCACCTCACTCACTATATAACACCCACTCTAACCACCTTTCTCTGCTGAGTATTGTTTAGCCCGTACCCCATTCCGAGTCTCTGAGTTTTCCTTGTTCTTGCCTTGCCTGTTTTCGCGGTTTCTGATCTTTGCCTGTTTTTCTGGATTTTTCCCTCTCGTCTCGCCCCTGTGATTCTGTCTGCCGATCGGTGACCTACGCTAGCCCTGGGACTATTCTTGTGTTTTGCCCGCCATATACCTGTTTGCCATTGTTTGACCCTGCCTGTTTACCACTTCTCTTTAATAAAGCCTGCAGATGGATCCACACGTCTCACGTCTCGTCAGCCCCGTTACATGTACAATGAATGTCTTTCCTGAGGTAAATATGACTTTAAATGACATTGTTCACGCGTTTTACTGAGGTATTTCTGTAGCTGAAAAAACACATTCATAGTTTGTATTTTGTAATAAAATTGACAAAATTTGAAAGCTGATACTTTATTTCTGAATAAAAGTAACAAAGCACGCAACTGTGATTATTGGATGCTGCACTAAATAGCCTAATGAATGGACTTAAGAAGTTCAGTTCTTTATTATTTGTAGTTGTAGCCATTGCAACGTGAATGTCGTCTCAGCCATAGATATGTATAAGATATAATATAATATCTATGGTCTCAGGTGTCACTGCGGGAGAATGTGTAGGAGTGGACGTGCATCGGCTATGCCGAGTCATAGTTGTGCCTGGTCGTACTTTTAGTTGGTGCAACAGGTGTAAATATTTATCTTAAAGCTGGACATTGCAAAGCCCAGTGTATGACTTACACCCAACTTTGTTTACGTCTAGCTGGTGCAACTGGCCCCAAGTGAGGATTTTGATGAGAAAGTAATATAACATTTTGTACTTGCCTTCATGTTCTATTTCCTATCAAACTGTCAACCTGATTAAAGACATAGATGAACCTAACTTAGACAAAAAAAGAGAAACAACAAAAAAGTTTTTTTTTTTTGATTTTTTTTTTTTACAGGTCTCTGCAATTTGCCAAAGATGTTGCCAAGGTAACACTATGTGCTATTTTAGAGTAGCTTACTGGCTAGACAAAGTTGTACCTTTGAGCGTTGCAGTAAAATTAATTTTCTCAGTGACCTTTGCTGACCACTTGCGTATCTTTTGAATAGAAGAGTAGAAGGCAGATAACCTTTTCACTTTCTGCATATGAACATTTTATATTGTTCTGTTCTTCTAGCACTGATTGTGCCACACATTTCTAGGAGCACCCCAGAGAGTAGCTAAATTACTGACATCTGTGTTGATGTGTGCAATGTAATTCTAGCCCCACATGCACAAACATAGTCTCACATATCTGTTTATATTGTTGACTCATGGTGGGTTGCTAAATATGTCAATATTTAATTCATAATTTAAATACTAATTGAGTTTGGCTAATTTTCCATTTAATTTAAAAGTAATCCTAAAGGAATTAGCTAAAATGCTTTAATTATTAACCAATGAAAAATCGGATGTTTGAGCTTCTGTTTCCCCACCAAAAATTATGTCATGAAATATCAGACTTGATTGTGCAATTGTATCTCTGAAATAAAGTTGATACTTAAATAAAACATGACTGAGAACACCGTTTGGTCTCCTGAGCTATGAAAGAGCAACTTCTGTATTTAACCCTTAAAGGATGCAATTTCTCTTGCTTGTGAGGTGCATGAATTATCTCTTATCACTTGAGCTCACTCTACTAGAGGTGTTGCTTCTCAGGTGTTATCGAAGGGAACATCTATGTAGGATATTTGTGTGGCAGCAGACTGGGCCTCTCAGCATACATTTATCATATTTTAGAATCTGGACATTGACTTGACTCCTAGCTTCCAGGTTTTATCTGCATGAACAGTTCATTGTCAGTTATTTTTGTTCTATCACGGGCTGATAAATCTCGTTCCCTACTCAGGGAACCATGGTTACATAAGTAACCTGAGACGTTACTCTTGCGGTAGTATGGTGCTATGCCATATTGTTCCCATAGTGTCAGTTAGTGACGCAGTGAACCAACAGTATGAAAGGGAGCATCATGGTTGCATATGTAACTCTTGTTCCCTGAGTAGGGAAGACGATGCATAAATACATAGCTCTGCATCTGCCATACTCTTTGTTAATGCATTTGACTTTCTTCGTAGAATTCTGAGGAGTGATGATGCTGGTACATTTCTGACACATAGGTGTTTCAATCAAATCCATTGCCACAGGTGTACAAAATTAAACATCTAACCATTCAGTCTGCATTAACAAACATTTGTGGGAAAAGGGTCATTCTGAAGAGCTCAGTGAAATCAAGTGTGGTATTGTAATGGATGCCACCTGCAATAAGTGATTTTGTGAAATTTATTTTTTTTCTTTTTTTCTTTTTATGGTCAGCTGTAAGTGTTATTATTCACTGTAAAAAATAACAAAACAATAGTTTTTTAGTTCTGCTCAGTAAAGATACTTTGTTTAGTCAATGTAAATTTGTTTGTTCATGCAATGCTGATTGTCTTATTTTGCTAATAGAAAAATTATTGTCACAGCAAGAAAAAACAATTAATGTCATTGGGGTAATTAATTTTTTTCTGTTGCCTGGATGAAAAATTTTTTTTTTGTAAAAAGTCATCACATTATCGAGTTTGTTTACTCATGAATGACAAATGTTAATGGCAACTTAATCCAATAAGTAGAGAACACTGTCTTTGCTTGTAAAACAACTTACAAGACTAAGATACCCAGGACACAGACATGAGTGTTTGAACATACTCTAGGTCTCAAAACTAGACACACTAACCTCATGAATGGTGACAACCAACAAATGTTAAAAAGATGAGCTCATTACATCACAGTACAACAAATAACTAACAATAATGATAAAACAACAAAAAATTTTTAATGAACTCCGCAGACAGCAAAACAATAATCCTATAACAGTAACTGCATAATTTATTCATGCTGCAATGCATGCTGGGAACTCCTTAACCTTAACATTTCAACAATATGAAATTCTTTGTTCAGTCGCTGCATAATTTATTCATGCTGCAATGCATGCTGGGAACTCCTTAAACTTAACATTTCAACAATATGAAATTCTTTGTTCAGTCGACTGTGTTTGACCAGTTGGGGCAACATTTGGGGTAATTTTGTTGGTCTGAAAAGGGTTTTTATGTAGTTTCAAGAAAATAGCATTTTTTAGTATTGGAGACTCAAAAGGTTTCGTAAACTGGAAAATGTGCAATTGTATTTTTTACAGTGTTGGAAAGTGGAAGTATTTAGGAACAGCAGCAAATAAGCCATAAACCTGAAGACCACATAAAGTCACAGAGTGGGGTCACTGAATGCTGAGGCGTAAATGGTATGTAAAAGTTTGATTCACGTAAAAGCTGGAGTTTCAAACTTCCACTGACATTAATATCTGCACAAAAACTGTTTGGGGAAGGCTCTTTTCTATTCCAGCATGACTGTATCACACTGCAGAAAGCAAGATCCAGAAAGCCATAGTTGGGTGAGTTTGTAGAAGAACTTGACTGCACAGAACCCTGACCTCATCCCAATCAAACAACTTTGGGATGAACTGGGCAGGATATTGTTTATATTATTTATTTATTACTAAAATTTAATAAACAACAACAAAAGCCATCATAAAAGTTGCTAGGCAATTCAGTAAAAAGTACAAAGGCAGCACTCAGTTATGCATTAAAGTTATATAAGATATAATGTTATGAGACTTTGTCCTCAGCCAAAACTAGCTGCTCTGGAACAAATAATTAATTATGTATAGAATTCATATAGAATATGAATAGATTAATGAGACCAAAGACTGGCCATTAGATTTACCTCAAATTAATTATATCTCATGTTTAACCCCTATCGAGACATCAGAGCCAGTGGCAGATTCCAGAAAAACTGGCTGAGGTAAGGTTCCTCTCGGTGGGTTCATGAGCGCTTAGAGGCCGCTGACACCCTGGGGCTCACATTTCCAAAAAATGTTGAAGCACATTTTCAAATAGATGTTATCTTTTTAACAAACATCATATTTGAAGTCTAAACAACTATATTCTTGTCTAAAAAAACTTCTAAAAACTACATTCCCTGACACAAAACTTTATTATTTATAAAATTATTGTGGATTTGGGCATCCACCATGACACTCACTGTGAGAAATACTGCAAGCGGAGTGAAACAAACAGAGAAACGGTTGGAGTTCTGTTATCACTAGAATAGTGGAGACTTTCACACATTGTTCACAGTGACTGCAGAGCCACAGTGCAACAAATCACAACCAGCTATAATAGTGGTGACCAGGGCAATGTGTCACAGCATACAGTTTATTGCAGCCTTCTGCATATGGGCCTGCATAGCCAACGACCCAGCCGGGTCCCCATGCTAACAGCATGTCATTGTTAACAATGCATGAAATGGCCCCAAAATCAATATTGGACCGTGGATGATTGGAAGGAAGTGACCTGGTCTGATGAATCAAGATTCCTGGTGCAACTCGTTGATGGCCAAGCGTGGATATGCCGATTACCAACAGAGGCTATGGCACCTAGATGAACTGTTGCACTTTAAGCCCCATTATCCCAATAGCACAATTCCTGAGAGCTGTCAGGTATCTGAACATCGTTGCAGACCAAGTGCACCCATTCATGGAAACTGTGTACCTTGCCAGTGATATCCATTAGGCTACCAACAGGACAATGCAGCATGCCACACAGCCAGGATCCTCAAGAAGTGGCTCGAGGAACATGACGGTGAATTTCTGTTTATCCCTTGGCTTCTAAATTCACTTGAAATGAACCCATTTGAAAAGCAGGTGCTCAAAGAAAGTATTTTCATGTGGGGAGATACTTTGATGTGTGTGTCTGTGTGGATGTCCACATTTGCCAAAGTACAGAGGGTATATTTGGTATGGTACCGGCTAACTTTAGTTTAGTATTAAAATAGACTTGAGTCATTAAAAAAAGAGTAAGTTATTTAAATTTGAACTAATTATTTATATACTTTTAAAAGTCCTGTGAATGTTCTTGCCACTGTGTGATTAATTATGCTGTAATTTATGAAGTTTAAGTGTCTGACCTTGAACCAGAACATATTTCTAAAAGTCTAGTAAATAGAAATCTTTATTAAATTGCAACAAACGCATACAGAGCCCAAATGGTACTGCATAATGGGAATGGGCTCTTTTGGCCTTGTATTGTCATAGGGGGCTCGTGGGAAGCTCAGCTTTCTTTGTCCACTGTAGAGATGAGAGAGAAAAGGAGGAGAAGGATTTCCTCCCACTACAAACAAAATTACAGTACTGGAGAAATCCAAAAGCATGTGAATGATGAAAGAATGAAACAAGAACTGCTCATTCTGCATTAATGTATGTGTGCAGAAACCTCTTAGTCTCTCTCAAAATGTTTGTGCGTGCTTGGAGCGATAGTATGGCAACATATAATATTATGATGGAACAGTTTTGCTAAGGTTGAGGCTACTTTACTGTACACTGCCACAACAGACACCAACAAATATGCAAGTTGTATGTCATTGGATGCCTGTAGAGAAAGAAGTTGTTGTGGATGAAAGCCCTCTTTGATGCAGTAACTGAAGCACTGCAGGCCAATGGAGGAAAAAAAAAAAAAACTGTGAAGAAAACTCGAAGAAACAAGTTCAGCATTTTTATCTTCTCTGTGTTTTGAAGCAGTTTGGAAAATATAATTGTTATACACTTAAATTAAGTTCCATGTGTGCATAAAATAAAACAAAACTAAACAAAACATGGGGGTATAAGGACCATCCATTGGCCCAATGATGGAATCCAATGGCATGGTTGAAGATACACTGCTTCTGTAAATTTCACTTAATTTATTTGAATTTTTTTCAGTTTGATTCTAGCTCTATGCTTAGTCTGATTCTAATTTCCAAAGATTTTAAAATTTAAATTGATATTATTATTATTTAAGTTCTGTTTTAATTAGAATTTTGAAATTATTCTAGTATTCCCTGTCAATTATTAATTCATTAGGGACCCAATGTCTCACAGAGTCTCATGCTAGCCAGGCTGTGGGTCTCGCAGACAAAAAAAAATCGCCAATGTGTGGGCCGTTTTCTGGTGACAGAATCACAATGACTTTTTTTGTCATCATAGGTGGGTGAGGACAGAAGTTTGGGCAAGGTGGTGTCCTATGCTCTTTCTTTGAGATTTTCTCTCCAGATTAGTGGGTTTATTGTTTTATTGTGTACTGTCTGTTCTTATGAAAATTATTTTGTTTATAGTGTTATCGGAAATACAGCAATTTCAGCCTTAAATTATTATTCTACTTTTCGCTTTTTTCATACTGAACAATGTTAGCATTGCAGTGAATTTTCATTCACAGAACAAAATTTTCGAAGACACTTTTTGTGTAGAAAAGGTATAAGGAACATGTCAACATCAGTCTCTGTTTTCCATGACCGATTGGGCTGCTTTGATTTGGCTCTCTTTGCAACAGGTTCTTTTGCACTGTTATTCTCACATCTGAAATAAAAAAGTAAGCATGCTGTTTACACAAACTACATTATTAACATTATTGTTATGTTCACTGATACTAGTGCTAATTTATTGAAACAAAGAACACAATTACCACATAGCAAACATCTGTAAAATAGTGAATGCACACTTACTCTAAGATTCTGAATGGAGTTGAAAACTGAACGAGCGTCCCCTTCCTGTGAGAGATGCAGGTGAAGGCAAGAGTGGTGCATTTAGTCCTAAAAGAATCTTATAAACAATCGTTAGCATTTTTTCCCCCACAGTACCTTAGTATAGTATGCATACTTCATGAGAAAACAGAATGCCAATAAACAAAGAAACTACATTTTAACACTATCAA
>NW_015555805.1:145265-148124 GCF_001515605.1 Sinocyclocheilus anshuiensis | reverse complement strand
GTTGGTTTCATATGGATTACTTTATCACAGAATATTTGTTTTCGGTAAGAGTTACTTCATTTAAGAGTAGACATGTCTACTCGATAGTAGACATAGATATATTTCTCATGCATGTATGTAAAGTATTCGCTGAGTTTCAGTTCATTTTAGTGACGTGTTTCTAAAAGCAGTTTGCGGAGACAGTGAGGACTGAGAGCACACCCTATTTATTTTCTTTATTTTAAAAAAGCACATTGTTTTGTTGTTATTATGACTATACACAAATAAAAGTAGACCCTTTGCAGTTTAAAACGATACCTTAATCTTATCTGTACGATGAAAATTGATGCCCGTTGGGCAAAGGGTCGAAATGATCACTTGTTTGTGCTTCGTGAACACTCTCGCCTTGCACGGCGGCACCATTGCACTGCAAAGATGTACCGGGAGAAGATGACTGATTATTAGACGACCGATCATCATTTCCAAAATGCAAATATTCCCCTTCAGAGTCAGAATCGGCGAATAACATCTGCAACACATCCTCACTGTACAACTTTTTATTAGCCATATGGCAATTTTCTCTCACAAATCTCACAATTTACTCGCACGCTATGAACTGAACTGCTTCCGCATCAATGACACGATAGCTCACTTGCTCTGCTATTTCCTCGAACACTTTGAATAGGAACGTGATGTAATTTTGGTCTAGAATCAAAGTACTACATGTCTGCCATCTAGTGGTAGGGAATACAAATGAGATATTACACCATATTAGGAACTACAGTCTATTTTATTAAGTATGACATCTTGTCGCAATTTTGCGACTTTGGCGCTTAGAGGGTTACGCTCCCTGGTCTCTACGTCACCCCGCCCGTGACATTTCGCCATTCCATTGGACTGATTTCACATGTGTTCCAAAGCGTTTCGACCCCTCGGGAAACTAGGGTTACATATGTAACCTAGTGACATTATCCATGAGGGAACGAGACACTGCATCCTCTAGCAGACACTATGGGCCAGTTTTACTAACAGTTTGCGCCAGCGCAAACTAATAATAGTACTGTGAGGATTTGCTAAAGACATGCAGTGATGAATTAGTGCTGAAAAGGCATGGACACAGTTCTTTTTGTGTCTGACCTTATTGAATATGCATTTGTAGGAGTTTCCCTTTCAGACACAAAATTTATGGGAGGAGAGTATTCAAATGAATCCCGCAACGCGATATTTGCACCGTTATTTAACGACCAAAAAAAAGCATATCTTAAACTATTTTGCACTTAAAATGGCTCCTATTGTTGCTAGGAGGAGGCACCACAGATAACGTCATTAGGTTACATACAGTATGTAACCCTAGTTTCCAGAGGGAACGAGACGCTGCATCGCAAAATGCTTTGGGAACGCCTCTGTGCGACCACGCTCTGAAACACGTGTAATCCGTCCAAGGGAATCCCGGGTGATGTCACCGACGGGGATGATGTAGGGACCAGGAAGTATAAAAGCACATGCGGTGGAGACAGCGGCAGATTCTGGATTGAGAAGGAAGCGCTCGTAGGGATGCAGGAAGTATGGCTACGAGACGCAGTGTCCCGTTCCCTTGGGGAACTAGGGTTACATATTGTAAGAAATTATAGTCTGCCTCGACCCAGCTTCCACTCCAAATTGTGTATTAAACTATGCTCCTTTCTCTACAAAGAGCTTAATTATCATATAGATAGTTCTTTCCGATCTTAATCATATGTAAATAGTACCTCCGGAGCGATAATTTGTCACTTATAGCGTGGGAGCAGCAGCAGGCCGTCAAGAACCATCTGCTGACCAAAAGGGTACATGAAATAAGTGCTATGGATTCTGTTTAATCTTATCATCTTAACATTTGGTTGTTCCCACTTGAGTCTACCGAAGATGTGGGAACGGAAGGCTATCACTTTCATTGTCATCTGCAATTTACATTTAAAACGAAACGTCATTTACATGTTGAGCGGGAAGATGAACGTCATACAGTATAAAATGATTTATGACCCCTGAATCAACCTGGTCTATAGGAAATTATAATTTTCCATATGTAAACACCACCCAACAGGCAATGTCAGTAAAACCAGAGGAACAATTGGGCTTTGTGGAAGAAATTCCTGAATTTGATTTTGAGTTACCAAAACTGGATGATATGCTGATGTCATTAATGCAAAGGAAAGATAACCACATTGTTAAAGCTCAACAGGGTCTTGATGAGAAGGATAAGGCTTTAACTAAACAAATGCATGATGGAGATTTAGTCATTGCATACTCTGGTTTGATTTGGGATGTAACTTTTAAAACTGCCGTTTGTGTTTGTATCTTTCTAATTATGTGCCAATGCATGATGTTATGTTGTATGTGTTCTATGGTGAAACGTCAAATTGCAGATAGTTCAATGATCAATATTGAGCGCTCCCGTTGGTTGTGATGGTTCTTGATTACCTCTTCCAAACCCTAGAAACATTTTCCAAATTTAAACAAACCCTGTGATAATAAAAAGCCCTGTGATAATTTTGCTCAAATGAAACGGAGTTGTAATCAGTGTGCATGAGGTGTAGACCCAATGATGGGTAAGATTCTCCTTTGGCCAGAGGGGGACGACCTAAGGCAGGGATACACCACCACTGGGCACCTGCCCTGGAAGGGAGGTGTAATCTGTGTAAGGAAGTGGATGTGATGCTTCTTTTCGGCTAAGAGCATCGAAAAGGGGACTGTAAGAAATTATAGTCTGCCTCGACCCAGCTTCCACTCCAAATTGTGTATTAAACTATGCTCCTTTCTCTACAAAGAGCTTAATTATCATAGAGATAATTCTTTCCGATCTCAATAATATGTAAATAGTATCTCCTGAACGTTACTTCGTCA